>NW_015150644.1:1042647-1045692 GCF_000732505.1 Cyprinodon variegatus
TCACAGTCACGGGTGACCACTTTGCCATCTTTGCTTTTGATGGAGTTTGGTTTATTTGGTCACTGTACCTATTCGTCTCCGTAACGAGATGCATCCAAAGGTCTTCATTAAAGATATGCTCAAATGCCTGCAGCGGTGTGGCGTCTGCAGGCAAATCAACCTTCACTCCAGGTGTGCGGTTGAAAACACTCCGTGCATTGCGGTGGTAGTTCTCCGTCTTCCAGTCACTATCAAAACCTTCAAACTCATCGTCGCTAGCGTCCGGCTCGTCGTCTTCGAACATATGTCTTAACCACAAATCCCGGTCGATTGGTTCAGCGCGTTCAAAGTCATCATTTTCATCTATACCCTCAAAGCCGACACACTCCTCAAAATCACTGCCTTCGACAACTCTTCTCTGTCAAACTCCTCCATGTTTGCTTGAAACAAACTTCTTTCTTCTTGCTTGACTTATAAGCTCTCCCGGCGTCAATGGTAGAATTACACAACAGCGCCCCCGGCTTGAATGGTAGAAATGCGGTAATGCTTTCCCGGCCTAAATGGGTTAAAAGGATCAAGTATTCAGCGGTTCTTTGATTTCCCTCTGGAGGCTTCTGCGTTTCATTCATAACTCAAATCTGGGATTCAGACCTGCTAAAACAACCAGAACAATCTTCCAGTGAGGAGCAGCTTCACGGTTTTTATCACCTGCAGGTCGCAGTAGCAGCCTGCCGGTAATTTCTCCACTGCTCTCCTAATGAAGTCCGGCTCCCAAACGGTTCGACTCGATATCCTGACGTTTGCTGAGTCTGAATTTAGTAGCTGCGTCTCCTGAAGGCCAGGTTCGTCGGCCGATTACGTCATAGCGTGGCGCTGAGGCCTGTTTGGATCGGAAGACTCCTCGTTAAGCGGACGAAAAATGCAGCCTTCTTTTTGCACGTTTTGAAGGAAGGTTCCGCTGTATCCTCCATAGCCTTAGGTTTCCCATGATTCCTTGGGAGTCTAAGCAAGCTGGCTGCTCTGTGCACCTGCGTACCCCTTACAAATGGATCCCCCCCCCCGTCCCTCAGCAAGGTCTAAAACAGGGGTCACCAACGTGGTGCCTGTGGGCACCAAGGGGCCCTCAAGGACAACATGGGGGGCCCTCAGCATCTTTTGAAAACAGAACAATTCACCAGCGGACTAAATCTGAAATGTTATTTTTTACTGAAGCTCTTATTTTGAAGCATCTATGAAGCATTTTATCATATCAATAAATTAGAACATTTGAGGATTTATATGGATTTCATAATGAGAATATCTAAAAGCAAATTAAAAATGAAAAGAAACAATAGAAATATGTTTATTATCTATGAAGTTCAGGTGAACGCCGACTCTTCCAGTTCATAGGTCAGTATTGGTAGCCCGTCCTATGAATCAGTAGCCATAAAATAGCCCTCAGCCTTAAAAAAGTTGGTGATCCCTGATCTAGGAGCACAAGATCTATATCCAGCCATTCAGCAAAGATACTGCTACATGGCTGTAGATCTTCTTTTGGCATTTTACCAATTAGATGAACCCTTTAATGATAGATTACCTACTGGAAAAAAAAGGTAAAAATTAATAAGCCTCGTTAACAATTTTATTTATGTCTATAAACTAATAAATGTAAGTGACAGTATCAGCATTAATGCCTATAAGGTTATGTTGGACAAAAAATAATAATTCTCACTCTGAGTGTTTTTTTTTTATTTCTTATTTTGTTTGTTTTTGTTATTTTTCTTAGGTAATAAGGTCTTTTCCTGGATTCTAATTAAGCTACATGCTTGAAATTTAGATTTTCAAATGATTTCCCTGAGTGCGCTATAAAAGTTTCAGCATCTCTGCAGAGATTTACATAATCTGCAGAGAATTAAATAAAAATAATAATAATAAAGAGGCAAGTTGGTTATTTAAAGGACAGCAAGGAATAATCAATGGATCATTATTTATACCTAAAACTAATACGTTCTAATCTACTAATAGGTGTTTCTGTGTGTTGACCAATAGAAACGAGTCTGCTCTCTGAGGACGTTAGAAAAGGCATTTCTATTGGTCCTCGCACAGACCTGTTAGAGGGGAACCATTCCACAATAACTGAAATTATAAAGCTAAAAAAAAAAAACCCCAAAGAACTGTAATAGCATAAGTTGATATTTCTTAGAAAGCTTACAAATTGCTCCTGAAACCTTATTATAGATTGAGATTTTCTTAAAAGTTCAATGTTTTTACTATAATTTTCTTTACATTTTTGGTTTCATTAATTCTGGAACAAATTTCTCTCCATAGCTTAATGACATTTTGTTTAGCGTCGGTGCTCCGTGTCCGATTGTTTGTGCATCAAGTCCTGAACAGTTTAAAGCTTCTTTCTGTTTCACAGGAAAACCTCCAAGGTCGACAATCTGTTGTTCAAAGTGGAAAAGATGAGAGGAGAACAGGAGACTGTCAGGTAAACTCTGCTGCTCTTTTCTTTTCTATTAGTGATCTGAAAATCTGGACAGATTATCAATTTGCTGTTATTGCTGCTAATCAGTGTTAATCCTACTCTCAAGTTTATAAATTTCCTAATGTTTAGACATCATGATGAAAAGCAGCTGCATCACAATCATCGTCACACGATAAAACGAAAGATCCCTCCTCCTTTAAAAAACGACTAAAGCTCCTGTCACACCTTGACGATTTAGACCAGCGCATGCCGGACGAACAAAAAATCTGCCGAAAACGCTGCCATACATTTTGTATAAACAAGGTGAAGCACCCAAAAAACACGCCGGCACACATCGACATACAGAAAGTACGTCAAGCTAGGTTAATACCACGATGTGCCAGCGTATGCTCATACATGGGCCGTCAGTTCCAGGTCAGTTATCTGATGGTTGACTTACGTTCAGTATCAGTTCCTCATCAGTCGTGGCGTCTAGCTCATCCTAAACCTCTGCGTAACTGCGGCGTAACTTATCCAGAACTTCTCTCCAACGCATATCCGCGTATATGACGTGTTCCAGACGAGCGCTGAACGTGTTTCTAACTTCCAGCTACTGTATAATG
>NW_015150644.1:1047217-1048481 GCF_000732505.1 Cyprinodon variegatus
CTAGCCTTAAAAGTAGACAGGGTGTCTGCCTCACGGACTAAAACTGGTAGTTGGTTCCACAGGAGAGGAGCCTGATAACTAAAAGATCAGGCAGCAATGCCCATGAAATGATGCACACACTGTGTGCTTTAGACATAAGTCTTGGACTTGTTATGAATACTTTAAATATTCGCCCAAAATCTGAAAAAATGCATAGAAGGTTCAGCATATGCCAGCATTTAGGAGTTTCTGGGACGTCAGGCAAACGCTGGATGAATCGGCATGGTGTGACAGGGGTCCTACTTTTGGTTGAGGATATTGACCCAGTTTGACTGATATAAATCATGCATCCGTGCTTAAAATGAGTTTGAGCAGCTAAATAAGATGATCTACCAATAAATCCATTATTTTAGCACATTAAATACTATCATTAGATATTATATGCATTTTAAATGAGATGTGGGATTTCTTTTAATACTTTAAATGTGAATAATCTAATTTGTCAGTGTCTTAAAACCCTGCTTATATCAAGTGAAAATGCATTTTTTCTTCTTTTAAGAAAAATTGACTGTTTGAATTCCTGCTGTTTTAAGGCCTCATTGTTTTTTCCCTCTGCAGCCTGGCCTCTAACCTGCAGCTCACCTTTACTGGATTCTTCCATAAAGCTGGTGAGTCGGTCCCGCCGGGCGTTTCTCTGCGGATGACGTGATGCGCCATCTTCCTGTTTACCAGTGTTGCTTATAAAAGGTTTGGTTCTGTTTCTTCAGGAAAACCGTCTCAGGATAGCGAGAACGAGCAGACGTCCGTTTCTCTGGAGGTCCTGCTGGTTAAAGTGTGCCACAAGAAGAGGAAGGTTGGTGTCCGGGTTCGGGACCATTCTTATAGTTCCTGCTCCAGGCGTAGCTCAGGTTTCCTCTGTTATGGTTTTATTTGCAGGATGTCAGCTGTCCGGTGAAACAGGTCCCAACGGGGAAGAAGCAGGTCCCTCTGAACCCAGACCCGAGCGCCGGAGTTCAGGTCAAAGCGGGCTCCCTCCCCACCCTGCTGGTCCCCAGCAGCGAGTTCGAACCCAGCAACTCCCACATGGTCAAGTCCTACTCTCTGCTCTTCAGAGTATCGAGGCCCGGATGCTCCAGAGGACAGATGAACGGGCTGAGCAACGGGGAGAACCACCACAGCAGAGGTGAGCTGATAGGACACACCTTTGGATATTTTTCAGTAGTTTTCTTTTCAGTCCAGTTAATCATGAACATTTAGAGGAAATATATTTCTATAGCTCCAATTC
>NW_015150644.1:1051804-1054192 GCF_000732505.1 Cyprinodon variegatus
TACATGGGGTGAGATGAGAAATCTGCTTCCTGGTTTGTTGAAGTACCAATAGTTTGCATCCAATCATTTAAGTAAACTGTTTAGATTTTGGGAATATATAAAAAGTATTCTGCTCTAATTTGTAGTTGCAGATCTGTCATTACTATATTTTATACTATATTTGATTTCCCGATCAGGAATCGTGAGGTCAGGAGAAAACCAAACAGGTTTGTTGGCAAACCGCTCAGGATTCTTCTTTTTTTTTCTTCCTCTCAGATATAAACCCCGCAGCATGGCGGGGGTGCAATGAGTAAAATCTTTCTGTCAAACTGACAGACCGTAGCAGCCACGTTAGCTCAGCCATGTCTTTGTCCAAATACGTCGTCTCCTTTTCTTTTTAGGGATTTCAGCACAAAATTGCCCAAATATCCAAGGCAGCGTGTTTCACTCTAGTGAGCTTCATATTCCTCTTCTGCTCCTTTGGCTTCCCGCTAGACGAGTCCGCGTAGCGCCATCTCACTGCGGAGCTGAGTCCCACCTGGTTTTTAGACGTACAGTGTGAGCAGGTAGATCGCATCAGAGCGTCGGGTCGCAGCGTGAGAACAAACATCGTGAACTGAGAACTTTTAAATCCCGTTTCGTCGTACAGTTTGAGCTGTAGCTGCATGTATGTAACGGTGTATTCCCGACTTAATGTTCTACAAAACGTCTGATTGTGACGTTTCCTATTATCCGAGTCTCTTTGGCCCCAAAATCAGATATCGCTCATTGGGGGAAAAATTAAATAAAATCTAGATAAGTCATTTTTTCTTAAAATAAGTGCATTTGTTCTTGGATTGAGGTGGAAAAGAAGACATTTTGCCAATGGAACGAGATAATTTACACTTAAAATAAGAAAACACAATTGCATAGTCTTATTTCCAGTGCATGTTATCTAATTACTTTATTTTAAGAGTAAAAATACTCATTCCATTGGCAAACTATTTCATTTACCTACTCAAAATAAGGGTAAATACTCTTAATTTAAGAAATTTTTACTCATTTCTCGATGGTTGTTTTCAGTGCTGCCTCTCTCCGTCTCTGCAGCGTTTGCCTCCATTCGAGAGTTTCTCTCAGGGTCCGACGCTGCAGTTCACCCTGCGTTGGACCACGGATTCCTCCGATTGCTCCACGGCTCCTGTGGCCAAACCTTTAGCCACCCGCAACTCTGATGCCAACCAGGACACCCGACCGAGCACACAGAGAGCCACACACACCCAGGGTGAGGAAACCGGGCGCCGCCTTCATTAATCTGACCCGTCTGAGGGGGAACGGCGAGGATGATGATGATGATGTTTGTCCCCTTCCCTGCAGCTGTGAAGGAATCCATGAGCACTGACGTTCCAACCAGGAGAGAGCCCATCTCAGCGGAGCCTCGGCAGAAGCTACGGATCGTCTATCATGTCAGAGGGTCTCCCACATCCGACGCCGTCTCTCTGAACCGACTCAAACCTAACGGCCTGTTTTCTTTCTTCTAGTTCCGGTACAGCAACAACAAACATCAGACGGAGGCCAGAGACGACCTCCACTGCCCCTGGTGCACGCTGAACTGCAGGAAGCTCTACAGCCTGCTGAAACACCTCAAGCTGTCGCACTCCCGCTTCATCTTCAACTACGCGGTGAGAAAAATGGAGACACGAGGAGCTCGTTTCTGGTCTGAACTTTAAACCGCCGCAATCCCCTCGTTTTCAGGCCGATTCTTCGCCTTGAATCGTCTGCAGGGCAGAGTTCCTGAAAACTGTTGAGGAAGTTTCATGATCGTTAGACGTCTGACGGAAGTTCCAGTCCAATACAGATCTAGTTTCAGCAAAAAAAACTGATATCAGATGCTGATAAAAACACAACGCTTCTGTTTGTGTAACGAACTGTTTAATAGACGGGTCAGTTGTTTTTGGCTCCAATATCACAGGAACGAACCTTGACTCTGTTTGATTCCTGCTGATCTGGTCAAAATCAGGCTCAGTCAGTTTACAGAGTTGCAAAATTTGCATCTGTTCAGACTTAAAAACGTTACGGTTACAGTTTAAACTAAGGCGATATGAAGTAAATCTAATATCACGATATATTTGGGCCTTATCGTGATACACGATATATGGAATAGAAAATCCCTTTATTGTCCCACAATGGGGTAGTTCTGGTGTTTACAGCAGCTAAAAGATTAGAGAAAAAAAGTCACACAAATGTGGATCTTAGAAAGATGTATAAGAATAACATAATAATGAAGAGCTAAAAAATAAATAAAATACTGCACTGTAAAGTGTTTAAACAATATAAAACTGTTCACCTGGAGAATAAATAACCAATATGCAGCTATGCAGAAAGGTCCAGTAATGGATATTTGAAAATAGCAGCAACATCAGAGATGTGCAG
>NW_015150644.1:1054365-1069964 GCF_000732505.1 Cyprinodon variegatus
GCAGCAGTCTGTCACTGAAGGAGCTGTCCAGTTCAGCACCAGCTTCATGCATCGGGTGGGAGACATTATCCAACAGAGATGTTTATTTAGTTAAGCCGGTTCGTACACTGTGCGATTTTCGGGGCGAGTTTTCCAGATCTTTGCTGCGTGCTCCTGTTCTACATGAGTTCAGACTTTCCTGTGGTTTTCTCAAGAACATACTTGGCAAGGAAACAAGTCAGTATTCGCGTTCTAGTGAATTGAGAAACGGCCAAGTTTCCCTAAAGAACGCTTCTCCGCCCACTTGCTTCCTCAGGAACATCCTGTTTGGGTTCTGGTAGAAAAAGCAGCCATGTTGGTTCAGTAAAGGCCCAATATTTGTGTCCCATCTGCTTGGGCGTTTGTATCTCCGGGAAAAGCTCGGCGAGTGACGCGTTTCCGTGTCTCTGCTGCTTCCAGCCTGCACCTAAAGGAGCGAATATCGAGGTCTCCATCAACGATTGCTACGACGGCTCCTACGCAGGAAACCCGCAGGACATCCACAACCAGCCCGGCTTCGCCTTCAGCAGGAACGGACCCGTCAAGAGGACCGCCGTCACCAGACTCCTGGTCTGCAGGTAACCACCGCCACCCCCCCCAGCCTTAGGATTCCCATCCTGCTGGGACCGGGCTCACCTGCCGCCTCTCCACCACGCAGACCCAAGAGAACAGAACCCAGCCTGTCAGAGTTCCTGGAGCTGGAGGACAGCGACCGGGAGCAGAACCAGAGGACGTTCACCAGCGGACACAACCGGCTCTACTTCCACAGCGACAGCTGCCTGCCCATGAGGCCCCAGGAGATGGAGGAGGACAGCGAGGACGAGAGGGACCCCGATTGGCTGAAGGAGAAGACGGTGAAGGTGGGTCAGAACCCGCTCATCCGGCTCATTTTCTTCAGGCGTCTAAACTTTCTGCTTCTTTTCTGAGAAGGGAGAAAGAAGCGATGTTTTTATCCCGGTTCTTCAGCTGTTTTCTCTGCTCCTGTGAACTGTTGGGTTTGTCTTTACTGTTTTCTAACGTTTCCAGATTGGCGTGACCAGAATCACGCCAGATCCAGCCCCGGCGACGCTCACCTTTCTGCTGCTGGTCTGTTAACGTCCCGTTAACCCCTGGATCCCACCGGTTCCACCCGCCGCGGGTTCATTCAGGAACCCTGCAGGCACATTGGGGGGGGGGCGTTGATGAGAATCAGAGATCAGAAGGCGGGAAATTTAAACGTGTAATCGGGCCGCTAAAGCCGGTGGAGTCCGGGGGTCACAGCCGGTTCAGATGTGACCCAACCTGGGTTCAGTTGCTTCTTTATTAACTTGGATCTCATGAACTTTATTTACACTCCAGTTTAGAGGAAGTTTGGTTGTTTTAATTAAAAAGATTGTTTAATTTGGTTCCTCTGACGCCAAACAGCCAATCAGAGGCGAGTCTGACCGAACATCTTTCACCCATCAGAACCAAATAGAAGCTTTACGGCAGTAAAATGAACCTCTGCTTTCAATCTGAACCCGATGTGTCGCCTGACTTGTCTGCTCCTCCCCGCAGCAAATCGAGGAGTTCACCGACGTCAACGAGGGCGAGAAGGAGATCATGAAGCTGTGGAACCTTCACGTCATGAAGCACGGGTGAGAGCGGTGCTGCTGTTCGGTCCGACTCAGATGAGACTGTTTGATAGAGAAGATTTGGTGGAAACTAGATTAAAGCTGAGAAGCCATCATTTTCAGGTTAGCTCCTCCCAGCCAGTAGGTGGCGCCATCAGCTGCTGCTGGGCAGGGATGAAAATACTAAATGGAACTGATATCTGGGAAGGTCTAAGCTCCGCCTTTCGCTCTTCAACTACTGTTCCTATTGGTGCTCAATCCTTTCATGCTGACGTTGGCATGGTAACAGTTTCTGAACCTATTAATCTCTCAAAATCCATCCAATCGCCGCGACTGACATCGTAGACATCGTTAGAAAGCTTTGATTCTATTCTATTTACACGGCGAGTACCAAAGCAGCATGTCAAAATTTAAACATGACAAAACAGCCGCATACCTTTGAAGGCGTCCAGAAGCCGGTTTATAAATCCAATCTTCAGTTGTTTATACTCCATTCATCCACAGATTAAAAATAATCCAGATTATTCATAATAAAAATCCCCTCATAACGTTCGGTTTTTGACGTCAGAAAAGTTGGATGGTCATAGCTAATGCTTAGCATCTTAAGAAGACTTACTTCCTTGTCTGTTAGCCCGCCATGTTTGATATGGTTCTTTACGTTGTCTTCTTGCCTATAAGACAAAAATGTCTTCTTTGTCTGACTCGATTTGAGTCGGGGACAGGCAAGGAAGTCTTAAAAGCGCTCCCAGCCTGCCAGCCAATGACTCACAGAGTAGAGCGATATTACGCCTCATAGAGTCCTGCTGTTATTGGTTAATGCTACGTTTAGACGGCAAGCAGCAAAAGCAGCTAGTTTCCATGCTAAGTCAATGGTTGAAGCGCATCAAGTCGCAGCAAAAGGTGCTGCAGCGCATTTTGATCTTCTAAGCATCTGAGACGCTTCAGAAGCAGCAGCTGCTGGACGCGCCTCATCAACCAATGAGAGAAGCTGATCTGGGAGCTGGCAGGGAGTCAGACGCAGCACTGCTGATGCAGAGCGCTATGATCACTCCTCTGAAACAGTTTATTAACGTCTAAATTAACTTCAAATGTAGAAACCTGCCGGCAGAATATGTTGGCTTTTATTATCCTGCTGCCTGCAGTTTGGATTACGTACATGAAAAATGCCTTCCAGACCCAAACAGTAGAGGAAAACCCCCAAGAGGCTCCCGGGCCTGAGGCAGCTGCTGCTGGGGATTCCCAGTGACTTCGCAGCGCCGGTATGTGGGGGTCTGAGCGGCTCCCACAGAGAAATAATCTTTGAAGGCAGGATGGTAATCTGGATGAACGTAGCGTAAGACCAGATGGGCTGTTTGGCTTAGTAGCGAATGAAATAAGGCACACACAGACATCCTCATAAAATGGCCAAAAAACACATCAACGACCAAAAATATGAAACTTGGATGTTAAGGAGTCTTTTGGGTTGATTTAGAACACAATTCTGGCCCAATATTAAAAATAACCCTAAAAAATACAACTTGCCTAATAATTCTGCACACAGATTAAATGTGCTCATTATCAGGCGATATTGTCCCAAAAATCCTCTTAGAATCTGTGTTTTTTTTCCGTTATCTTCTGCAGGCCAGTTAGTTCTACGTCAGCCTGAACACCTAAATTCATCCAATCATATATTAACGCTCATCTGTCAATCAAATGTTTTCAGTCATAGCATCTTGATTCATGTGTCGCAGCTAATATACGCAACGGTTGAAATCAGAATCCTTTCCTTTCCCATTGAGTTGCGTCCCAGTGTTCACGGGGATGGACGTCTGTGTCTTCGGCAGGCGTAGAGCTAACAGAACTGGCAGCGTTGCGAGGCAAGGGCTCAAACATGTACGGCTGGAAGCCTTCTACACCAAACCAAGCTTCTGCCGCCCTGGCGTCCTCTTCCACAACATCTTCGTCCCCGCTTTCCTCCTCTAAATAAAAAATGGATGACGGAGGAGACTCATCCACGACCTCCGACACTAAACTCTCCTCCTCTTGCATGTTTCCTCTGTCCATAGCGTTCCTTGACAGCGTCGTTTCTAAGTCACCAATTTAGTGCTACTTGGTCCCAATGGAATTTCCCATTGGGAACCTACTAGCGCTAAGATGCTAACTAGTTAGCAAGATGCTTCGGACAAACTGGCTACAACGAAACTTGCTTACGAACCTTCCGCTACAACAGTCCCGCCCCTTTTATAAACGACCAATCACATTCACTTTATTCACTCCTGTAAAGTCGTGAAACCACTCGGGAGAATTCTGAAATGCAACGTTTGGAACGGCCGCTTTTAGACCTTAGAGGCTTCTAAAAATGTCTTTAAATTAATATTTAATCGTTTTTAGGAGAAACGAATGAAATGACCTCATCCTTTCCTCTTTTTTCATGTTTTCCTTCCAGTTTTATCGCCGACAACCAGATGAAAGAGGCCTGCCTGCTGTTCGCGAAGCACAACGCCGCCGCCATCGTGGAGCGCAGCCTGTGCCGCAACTTCCTGCTGCACCTCATCAGCATGCACGACTTCAACCTGATAAACACCAGGACCATCAACGACGCCATGGCCTGGATCCACGACCTCCAGAACCAGTCAGCCAAGAGGGACAACGGCCAGGAGGAAGAGGAGGAGGAGGAAGAGGAGGACTGGGAGACGGCTGTGGAGTCCCAGCCGGATCCCGATCCTGATCCCGAAGCTGCAGAGTTTAAACTCTGCGTCGAAGAGAACCAAAACAAGCTGGACGAGCAGTAAGAGGAGGAGGAGGAGGAGGAGGAGGAAGAGGAGGAGGCGCCATGCAGCAGAACCATGAACTGGACCCAGAGATGGGAAGCTCCCAGTCTGCTCACTCTTTGAACGCCTGTTTTTTCTTTTCTCTACGATCCGTTGACGAGGCTTCAGGAAATTTTCAGGAATTTTATTTTGGATGTTTTTAAGGGTTTTAACTCTGAGGTGCTAAACTTTTCCAGGAGTGAAAAACAACCGCAGCCTGTTTGTTCTTCCACTAACGACCAAACTTGAATCAGAGTCGATGAAATGAATCCGATTTCACGGTTTTTATTTTCAGCCCGCGCTTCAGGGATCAGAGCTGGAGGAAGAGGAGCAGCTCTCAGGTGCCGTGATGTCACCGCCGACTCCTCCTCCAGGGGAAACAAAAAAACTCAGCTTTAAAAATGTCAATAACTTCTTTTATTTGCTTTTTTTTTTATTTTTGCAAAGCGAAGCCCTGATGGATCAGCTTAGGACGCGCCGTTAAAGTCCCGCCGTTTGGTTCTGGGTCGTGGTCAAACGTATCCGGGTCCAAACTGGAACGTTCCGGTTCTTTTTGACCTCAAAAAAAAGGAAAAAATGAGCTGAACCTGAAGAAAAAGCAGCTTCCTGGTTTTTATCACTGGTGCTAAAACGAGTTTCACTCCTCAGAGGCGACTGTCCCACAGCGCCACCTACTGCCAGCACTCCCAACATTCTCTAAGCCCTGAACTGCCTGCAGCTCCCTGCTGTCTGATCAAGGTGCTCCATCGTCTCTGGACGTTTGTACATAAAGCCGTAGGTGGGAACTATTTAGCTTTTTCCTTCCTTCCATGAAGCGTCGTGTTTGGTTTTAGCCTCCCGGACCAAAGGAGATTCACTCTCTGCTTGCTCCCCCCCCCCATGTCTCTAACTTTATTATTTTTTTTAAAGACTGCTGCAGCCAGAACCTCCTCCGCCTTTAGACAGTCTGATGCTGCCTTAACACTTTAACCGACCCGGCAGAAGCGGCGTAAAAAAAACCCGACGCCGACCTGGAAAAGCTCCACTGATGCCTCCCGAGTTTCCGCTTTAATCCAGACTGACTGTTTTTGTTTGTTTTTAGCTTTTGACTGGATCGTTTTGTTTTTGTTTCTTCACAACACCAGCAGCGTTTTGCACAAGACGGGAGGAGCCATGTCAAATAATAATAATTATAATAAAAATTAAAAAACTGGTCTAAAATATTGCTGTAAAAAAAAAAAAAAAAAACTGAAAAAACGGCTTGATGATATAAACTGTGGAATCATGGTTTTCTAATAAAGTAAAAATGTGAAGAAGATTGTCCTGTTTTGGTTTTTAAATTGTTTTTTTCACAATGGTTCCTTCACTTCCAACAAATAAATATTAACCTTAATTGTTGTAGCTCTACTTCACCACTAGATGGCAGAGCAGAGGGAAGATTGGCAGCACAAATTAAGATATTTAGAAATTTAATCTTTGAAATGTTGGGTTCACCTGTTAGAAAAGGCTAAAACGGGCTCATATTTAGGGTCAACGCTGCCGCCATGATTAGTTCTTTCATTTTAAACTTAGACTTTATTGTCTTTTTTTTTAGACGGAGCGTATAAAAAAAGAAATTTCATTCATTACAGCTCTCAAGACATTTTCATATTTAAAGTGCAGCAGTGATAGAAATAAGACTATCATTTACATTTTCAAATATTCAGCTCTTTTAAAAAAATATCTCTGGAGAGATATGATCAAATTCAGAAGCTTCAACAATACAAATATCTAGTAAAAGAAAAGCATAAAAAAATGGTAAAAAGGCGTCATAACTGATGAGTAACTGATCCTCTGAATTATTTTTAAAGAAATATTTAAATAAAACAAACCGTTGGCAAATTCTCGGATTGTAAAAATTGAATAAGAATAACGTAAAAAAAACAGTTTCTGAAAATTAAATTCAGTTTATTTCTATAGCTCCAATTCACATCATGTCATCTCAGGTCACTTTCCAGTTCACCAGATCATCCAGTCAGATTGATTCAAAGTTTTCTATCTAAGGAAAACCAGTTGATTGCATCGACTCATTGACTCTTCAGCAATCCCTCACACTAAGCATGCTTGTAGCGACAGTGGAGAGGAAAAACTCCCTTTGAACAGGAAGAAACCTCCAGCAGAACCAGGCTCAGTGTGAGCGGCCATCTGCTGAGGCCCACTGGGGTTCAAGGAGACAGAAGCAGACATAGAAAAAGAAGCATAGATACAAAAGGCAGCTGGATATTTTGTGGGATTTATTTTTTTTTTCTTTATCATTTGGTTAAACTAATAAATTCTTTTCCAATCGCCTCCCTATTCAGGTTTCATTTAGTCTGATGCCTTTGGATCCACTTCCACGGTGACCTCACTGATTAAAGGTTCCATCCTGATCTGCTCTGGTTCAGTGTTTTTGCTTCCTGGATTTTTGCTCCTTCCTAATGTTTCCTAAACAGCGCAGCATTTAATGCTTAATGTTGGTAAAACAGCAGCAAACAGCAAGAGAAGTGTACTGAAAATATCCTCAATAAAGCTTTAGCTTCCTGGGACAGAAGCTTATTGTGGCCGAATTGTTTTCAGTTGTCATGTTGCCTCTGAGCTGCATGATGCTTCAGGAAGAGGAAAGGATTCTGTTTCTGAGTCTTTTTTACTCATTGCTCCTTTAAGGAAAGTAAAACTAGATTTCCTATAAATAAAAATATGATTTAAAAGACCTTTTATTTTCTGTAATTCATATCCTAAAGCTTTAACTCCAACTACAATCGATTAAAACCTCCCCAGTTTGCTACACAATCGTTTAAAGGAAAAGTCGCTCATATTCAGAATTCAAACTTCTGAAAGTTCTTTAAATCTGAAATGATTCCATCCTGTTCAATAAATGATCAGTGTTTTTAATTCAGAGTAATTTTCATGTGAATGTGCTTTACTGGAGGCATCCATGTTTGTCAAAGAACACTACTGCCACCTACTGGTTAGTGACGTCACGGTGCGGTATCGGCTGTTGATCAAGTCCCAGTGCTGTATCTGGTGTTTGTCACAACGCGCTATTATCCAAGTCATCTTGAAAACATTCTTCTTCCAAATGTTGGCTACATATTACGGGTTTTTTCTCTGGCCAGAAGTTCGATGGCAAATCCTCCCTCTTCAAGTTGGCGATCCAACGACCAACCCGTCCGTGGAGGATCAGGAATCAGAAAGGTGGAATAACTCTTTTTTTTCACTTTTACCCGATGTATTCCAGCATCCAGCTGCCATGCACGTGGGCATTGTCAGTTTCACTATAGCTCTGGTGAATTTCAATGGTGAAGTCCTCTGGAAATCTTCAGTAATTGTTGTTGATTGCAGATGTGTCTAGTAGTTCCCATTGATTTAGCTTGGAAAGCGGGGAGAATGGCGCTAGGCTTACCGCACCGTGACGTCACTGCTGGAAGATGGCAGGAGGGAGGGGTTACTATATTTGGGCAAAAATGGCCGCTGATTTTTTTACTGATTAACGCCAAATTCATTAAAACACCATGAAAGTATTAGTTTTGGGTATAAATAATAATCATTGATTCTTCCTCGCTGACCGGACTGTTCCTTTAAGATTTGTGGCAGTAGTGTTCTTTGACAAACATGGATGCCTCCAGTAAAGCACATTCACATGAAAATTACTCTGGATTAAAAACACTGATCATTTATTGAACAGGATGGAATCATTTCAGATTTAAAGAACTTTCAGAATTTTGAATATGAGCGGACTTTTCCTTTAAAGTCTGTTTTTATTTCTTGTGCTTTTTTAACCATGTTTTCCTTCCACTAAACTTTCTAGTCTTATCAGTTGATAAAGGCCTTTATGAAAAACCAAACCCTTGTGAAAAAAGTCTGGAAGTTTACGTGTTGGTAAGTTTTTTTAATTTTTCGCTCATTAAATCCCTAAATAATTTTGCTTTTGTTAATAAAGTATAATTTTCATCACAATTCATATTTTGTTTGCATGAAATGATAAAAATCCAGATTAATTTTAAATATTTTGTAAACTTAGAGCAGGAAGAAAAGCTGGAAGAGTTTTTTTTCTTCATCAGGAGGAAGATTTTATTGAACAAAAACTGGTGAGAACACAAATGCAATACACAGTTTCGACCAACAGGTGTCACCGTTAAACCCCTCCCCCCCTAAACAGAGAGGAAAGGCTTCATTTCTGAGGTTCTGTTGGTTGATTTCAGGACATTTGTACCATCGGCTGAACCGGTTGTTTCCGGTTCCAATCGTCCTGCGTCAGGATTTAGAAAACATCCACAGATAAATCCGTTTTTATTCTTTTAGGCGACAGGAAAATGTCCTTTATGGAGAACGGATCCCGTTTCTTCCAGCGATGAGGCCTTCCTATGGTTTTCCTCTGACCTGCATCCTCATTTCAGATATTACATAAAACTACACAAAAACACACCGAAACCTTTTCGCTGATGTTTTCCAGACTCCCTGAAGATTAAAAAAAAAATAGATTCACAGAAAGACAGGAACAAGTTTTTAACAAAAAACTTGTTAAAGAGGGAAAACAAAGAGCAGAAATTGAAATGCAGGTGAATGTTGTGGTTCTGGGAGACGTGAACACTGTTAGGATTGTCACAGCAGGAAGCTTTGGAGCTCTAATGGTCTCCATAAACACAATTTGTTCTGACAGGATCAAAGAGAAAGAAACAGATAAATTAGATACAAATATTTCACATCTTAAACATCAATGGGTCGTTTTTCTCCAAACAGATGCAGGAATAAAAAAAAAGACATTTTGATAAAAGTCTTCTGCTAAAAAATCAGGGATGAACATCGGCTGACAGAAGCTAACAGAACTTTTCCTTTAAAGCATTCCAATAAAACTAGACATGTTTATCGCAAGAACCGAAATTTAAATAAAGATTATAGAATCAGGATTAACAAAAACGGCACAATGTTGTAGTTTCTCTTTAGCGTGTGACCGTTGCTTTCAGCTAGCAAAAAAACGGACGCAACATTCACAGTGAACCTAAAAATAAAAACAGCTAAAACCAGGCAGCTAAAACTTCTACTGTCCTCCTGAAAAGCTGCGCGACTGTTCTACGGTTAAACTGAAAAAAAATTGCATAGATTTATAGACGTTTAATAAAAATGTCCGACAATAGAGACTGCTGAAGCTGTAAACAACTCGCTCTGTGAGAGGATCCTGGGTTTAAACGAGCAAAAATTGAAAAAAATATCTAGAAAGAAGTAAAAATGACTTTAATTAAGTGCATTTACCATTTCATAAGCAGATAAATATGATGATCTGCAAATAGAATGAGTGTTTTTACTCTTAAAATAAGATAATTAGGTTAATTTTCTTATTTTAAATGTAAATTGTCTTGTTCCATTGGAAAAATGTTTCACAAACCTCCTCAATTGAAGAACAAATGCACTTAATTTAAGAAAAATTGAATTTTCCAGATTTGGATTTTTTTCCAGTGTGTAAAAACTGTCTGCACTGGAAAAAAGCGTAATCTAAATAAGTCATTTTTTTCTTAAAATAAGGGCCTTTTGTCTTAAATTGACACTTTGACAATGGAACAAGACAATTTATATTTAAAAATAAGAATATTTCAAGTGCATATTATCTAATTATCTTATTTTAACAGTAGATATACCCATCCGATTGGCAAATCATCTTATTTACCTGCTCAAATTAATGCTAAATACCCTTAATTTAAGAAATGTTGACTTATATCCAGATCATTTTTACAGTGTGTCCTCTTTGCAGGAAACTAACAAGCAAGGAAAAGTCTCACCTCATCAAGGCGGACATTTTCTCCCATAAGAATCAGCTATTTTACACATAAAAAAGAAATTAGGCTTAAAGACATTCTAGATTTCTCCGTCCTTTAACTTTGGGACACCTCAGGGTTCAATACTGGGGTCACTATTATTAGCATGTCACTGGAGAAAAACATAATGACTGCTTTCTTTACCTTATTACTAATCCCAGCATCTTATTCTAGTTATAAATCTATTTTACTGAGAACGGTTAATATTGTAACTCTACTTTTAATTACACAGGTAAGAATTTAATTGTTAAAAATTAACTATGTTTCTTAAGTCAAATCAGAAAAGGTGACCTGAATAATCCTCCTTTTCTTTCCTGAGTTACAAAAATATAAGAGTTTTTTTTCTAATCCAGATTTTAATCTATAATTAACTGTGGGACACCTCAGGGTTCACTATTCGGGTCACTTAATGAATAACATTAGCCTCAATTAGCCTCATTAGCTCCAACGTCTCAGTGACTTTCAAGCATAAAATATTGCTTCCTTATAAACATTAACAAAAGTATTTGGAGTTTTACTAAAAGAAATGTTAAAAAAAAATCACTTTTCTCGTTATGATGGTGAAATAAAACAAGTCAGGAACTATTGTGAAAATATGATTCAATGCGAGTCCCGTTTTTTCTCCTTATAATCACTAAAAATACTTTTTTTTGTTTAGTTTTTTTATACCTTATTAAACCTGGGATCCCTCAGGGTACCATATTTGGGCCGTATGATTTCCCCCGTTAACAAATCAGATTAGCCGTCTCAATGAAAGGCAGATTAAGGAACCGGCAGGATAAAAGTCGTGTTTGGCTAGCTGTTCCATTTGGTCTAAATCAGAACTATTTACTGCAATGGAGTGAAAGCTAAAGGCAAGAATCAACTATTTGAAACGTTTTTGGAGTTGAACAAAAGAGGAAGATTCCAGATTAAAGCGGATTAAATCTTTCTTCCTCCAAAGGGATCAGATATTTGATATCCATAGAGCGGGAAAGGGGAGCAGAATTCCACTTCAGATGCTGTAATTGACTACGGGATCCCTCAGGGTACAATATTAGGCCCACTATAATTTCCCCCTTGATGAACGATGATCGTTTTTTTTGTTTTGGTAAAATTTCTCTTTTTCATTTTTCCTGATCCATCAATTACATTTTGTAAATTATTTCATGGCAGTTTCCAAGCATTTAAGACAAAAACAGTAAAGATCTCCAATGTGTTCTTTAGATTAAGACTTCCATCACAGGGTCGGTACGTTTTGAGTTTAAAGTATTTTTGAGCGGATATAAATTTGCCGCTTTAACTTTAAACCTTCTGATTGAAACAAAAATTAAAATAGTGACAGATCTACGTAACTGAAAACCGTTAAAACTGATCTTTAAAGAAAAGTTGTATTTTTGATTTAATAGTTAATAGAAAATCATGAAGGGGAAATAAAGGGGCGGGTTTTGATGTGCGAAACGTTGCGCTCCATCAGCGTGGTGGAGGTCGCTGCGATCCCAGAGTTCCTGGATGCCTGAGGACCAGATGCTCACCGTCAAAAGACAAGAGAAAGTTAAAAAAAAAAATCGAACGATTAATCTTCCTAAAACACGAGGACTTTCCAGCCGGAGTGGACGAAGGAGCAGCCGAAGAAGAGGCAGTCTACCGCCTGGTCCACCAGCCAATCAAAGACCACCTCCCTGTTCCCGGAGCCGATGGTCACCCTCAGCTTGAAATGGCCGCCCTCGCTCAGGTTGTTGTTGCTGATGGGGAGCAGGTTGACCACCTCCATGTCAAAGGTCACGGCCGAGCCCACGGTGATGGCTGGAAGCTGATTGGTCATCTCTTTACCGTTGACGAAAACAGCGCCTGAAATGGAGGAGGGGATACGAGACGCAGCAGTTAGAAATCATAAATCTGTTTTTTTTAAATGAAATGCAGAACAAATGAAGAGGTTTGGGTAGAAATCAATGCTAGCAGCTGCTTCTAGAGTCCAGCTCAGAGCAGAAGTGAACTCAGCCAACCGTTGGTGGAGATGCAGACGGCCTGGTCTCTCTGCAGAGACTCCTCGCCGCTCTGAGCGTCGATGCAAACCCCCAGGCTGTCCAGCCGGCTGAGCTGACCTGCAGCAGAGATCCTGCAAACGTGCAAACCGTCAGCAAAGCACAGAGTCTTTGAGGGAGGAGGGGGTTAGAGAAACGATGTGAACGTTTGAGCGTACTTAAAGGTCAGCGTCTGCCCGCAGAAGTAGGTGGGGGCGTTGGAGTAAAGGACGGTGCTGCGGCCCTGGGAGGAGTCGTTCCGCAGGGCGATGTTTTTCCTGCTGCTCAGGATGTAGCCTTCTGTCCCTGAACGCCACTCTGCAGAAACACAGAAGCACAGCTTCAGAACGCTGCTCTTTCAGATCAGCATACCCCATCAGATCAGCATACCCAGGCTGACAGACGATTCACCCCCCCAAAAAAAGGAACCAGATTCATCAGTGTGATGCAGCCTGGAGGCTCCGCCTACCGTGTGCAGCCAGAGTGGTGTAGCCCGTCTGCGGGATGCTCCAGGGACTCCACTCGGTGCGGCCCTCCCCACGGGCGCAGACCCGAAACAGGTAGTCTGTGTGAGGATCCAGGTGGAGAACCAGGAACTCACAGTCCCGACCAATGTAGGCGTCCTCGTACTGGCTCCCCCCGCTGCCCGACCGCCGGTACTGCAGCCGGTAATCTGCAGCAGCAAAGTCCTCGTCCACCTGGAGTATAACACATTCATTAAATCTGTTGTAGGACGCATTGATGCTAACATAGAAAGAGGAAGCGTTGCGGGGTAAATAAAGTTTACATCAACACGAGGGCTGTTTCTCACTGTGTACTTGTGCATATTCGTGTGCACATGAAATATCCTCAGCCTCACCCTTGTACTGTTCCAATTTACTAGAACAGCAGACCGAGAACAGACAAAGTCCCCGGATGTTGTTCTGGCCCCTCCCTCTTTACCCAGCATGCATCAGAGCAGACTTTTCCGTTCTCCAGACTGACAGCTCTCCCAGCATGCACTGCAGCAGCAGCTTACAGGTTAGCGCTCACAAAACTCAGAGGATTAAGTTAAAAGTGTTTTGTTGCTGTTCAATAAAAGTACGTTTTAAGAGCATCTGAGGCGAGAATATTATACTTTAAGTGTCACTATAAATGCGTAATGTAAAAAAAAAAGCTAATGTTAGCCCATTTGCAGCGGACAGGGCTAACGTTAGCCCGTCTGCAGCGGCCAGAGCTAACGTTAGCCCGTCTGCAGCGGCCAGGGCTAACGTTAGCCCGTCTGCAGAGGCCAGAGCTAACGTTAGCCCGTCTGCAGAGGCCAGGGCTAACGTTAGCCCGTCTGCAGCAGCCAGGGCTAACGTTAGCCCGTCTGCAGCGGCCAGGGCTAACGTTAGCCCGTCTGCAGAGGCCAGTGCTAACGTTAGCCCGTCTGCAGCCGCCCTCTCTCTGCGTGTGTGAAGTACCGCTTGCTCTGATGGAGGTTTTTGGTTTTATTTGGCAAATGTTCATTTGATTTGTTTATCTGACTGTGTTCATTATTATTCCTCCACTAAATGAAAAAAGTCAGAATTTATTATTATCTCGAGACTATTAATATCAGGAGGTGAAAAGCAGCTCCAATCATGGCTGCAGCCATATCCAGAATTCCTGGTTTTCCAGCCACTTTTCTTGAAATTTCTATTTTCCCATTCTCTAGCTTTTTCTCTGCCTCAAGCTTCTTTTTCAAACATACGATTTAACGATAAACCGGAAGCAATTCCGCGCAAATATATTGCATTATAATATATCGGACGAAATTGTTTTTATAATTTTTTTTTTAAATAAAGCATTTGAAATTCCACAGCAATCAAATTTAATTACTTTTAATGCAAATTAAGGGCTTTAAATGATTATAATTTAATTACTTTTAATGATTCTTAATGACCCCTGAAAACCCTGTAGAAACAGGAAAAGTCAGTCAGTAAACACGAGCAACATGCGATTAATGTAGATAAAGTTCTTCCCCTTTAAAATCTCAGAACCATCAAAATGGCAGCTGTGAAGAGGACGTAACGTCCGCTCTCACCTTACACCAGCGGACCAGGACGCTGCCCGGCCTCTCCTGCAGCTCCTCTATCTGGACGGGCGGATGGGAGGAGACGCAGCCGTGGCGGGACACCCGGTCCCTCAGCAGGCTCAGGAGCGAGTCGTCAAGCTGGGCTGAAACACACGGGACGTCCACCAAAGCGGGAACCTCAGGAAGACTGGAAGACAGCAGAGATGAGCTTATCAGCGGCGCTGGGCGACCTGTGGAGGAATCCAGAGTCTCTGTGCTACCTGTCCAGCTGGATGTGCAGGGCTTTCTTCGTAAAGCTGCCCAGTTTGTCCTCCTTCTCCCCGAGGCCACATCGCAGAGCTGCTTCTCCTGCATCGAGAATATTCCTAATTATCCCTTCATAGAACAAGTTAGCGTCTCATCGATGCGTTTCTGAGTTTCATCACCTTCCCTCAGCAGCTCGTCGGCCTGTCCCACGCCGTGCTCGATGAGGCTCTGACAGTCATCCAGAGGTTTGATGCTGTCGGCCTCGATGGCGTCGACCTCGGCCAGCAGGCCGGCCAGTCGCTCCGACAGCAGGCGACCCGCCGCCGCCTGCAGCTCTGTGAAGTGCCTCTTGAGAGCCTCGCGGGCCTGACCTGAGCTGCCTCGAATCTGAGGAGGAACAAGAAGGATGAACTTCTAAATGTTCTTCATTTTAACCTTGAATTCATCAGAGAAAGGTGATGTTCTCATTAGCTGCCGCTGTCTGAACGCACCTACAGCCGCCATCTTTCTCTGAAGCCTGGTTTACGCTCAGAAACCAGGACGACTGCGTGTGTGTCGCAGTTAACCCAGATATGCCCCGCCCCTTCCACAGACACTCTGCTGCTCCTCCCCAAAACAGTAATTGACTGCAGACAGGAGGCCTCTGATTGGTCAAATCTACATCCGCTCTACTCTACGCGTATTTCCTGTTTGGTTCCTTACCGGCTTGTTTTGTTTGTATGACCGCCATTTTGGAAAACGACTGGTGAAAATGGAGCAGCTAGAAGAGCGAGGGACGCGAGAACGCTGCACTGCAAAAACGATCTTAAAATCAGTAAAAATGTCTTAAATTAAGTGTATTTGCCCTTAATTTGAGCAGGTAAATAAGATGATTTACCAATGGAGTTAGTATTATTACAGGGTTCCTACAGCATAAGGCAAGTTAAATTCAAGACTTTTTAAGACTTTTTAATGCCACTTGAAATAAAAATTTAAGACCAAATTCACAAGAAACACAAGAAAAACCTGCTTGCGACAACTTAACCCAAAGGTTTATTATAACATAAAGCACTGCACTAATGTTTCAAATTTTGAAAAGCTTCCCATACAGAAAGAAAGCTAAAAAC
>NW_015150644.1:1070890-1074675 GCF_000732505.1 Cyprinodon variegatus
AAGGCTTTTTAAGGACCCGCGGGAACCCTTTTTACTCTTAAAATAAGATAATTCGATAATATGAACTTGAAATAGGACAATGTAATTGCGTTTTCCTATTTTAAATGGAAACTGTTTTATTCCATTGGCAAAATGTATATTTTATCTCCTCAATTCAAGAACAAATGCACTTAATTTAAGAAAAAATGACCTAGATTTAGTTTTTTTTTTCCAGTGTTGGACCCTTTCTCAACCTGGTTCCCTGTTCTTTTTGGCCCTCATGTCCCTCCGTTGTCACACAAACTTGCCCCTTTTTCCATTTCCCCAGCACCTCTAGACCCACAGCTAGTTCCTGATGGTCCCTCTGGCGTTGTGGCGTGGAATAAGAGCGCAGACCACGCTTCAATATCGGGCATAAATCAGAAATATCTGCACCAGCCCTTCAGACTTTCTGATTGTTTGAATTAACCTATAAAACATTATATTGTCCCTGAAAGGATCTCATGTCTTCTTTATGAAATTTCCCCCTCTAGTCGAGCAAACATGCTTCCCATAATCAGGACAAACGGTTTGTTGGAACAAAGACAAAAATTATCTGCATTCCACCTAAAAATGCAGGATATAACATTTCAGAGTCTAAATTTCAACATTTTCCAGTGATGGTGTCCATCCTATGAAATATTCCAAGCTTGGTTGATCGTATATCGATATGGGTTCGGGTTTCTGGATGCTTTTATTTAATCAGCAGCAGCTGACGGCTACCTTTCTGTCTCTAATGTTTGAGAAGTAGATTATTCATCGGATGCGTTAATCAGATCCAGATCAGAGGCCGTCTCCGTCACCTATCAGCCACTACAGCACAAACTACACATTCTGTAACCACAGATCTATATGGGGAACCTGGACAGGAAGTTAGCTGAAGTGTAAGCGACTTTTTGGTTCCTCTAACTCGAACTCAGAGAGCTGAAGGGATTTCACAATGAGCGTACAGAGAGGTAGGAAGCGGAAGGTTGATTGACAGCTGCAGCGCTGATAAACCAGGAAGGCGGTGCCTGCCAGAGTGGAAACACACACAGAAAGCGCTCCTGTCTGGGTCGCTGCAGAGCATCGCCGTGTCCGTGTCTCTTCCTGTGGATTATCGGCACCGCAAAAACCAACACAGATCAATATTCTGAGGGTGTGTTGGGAAATAATCAGCTTTAACACAATGCAGAAATAGTTTCTCTGACTGTTTTGACTCCTCCCCCTGAGATGCTGCAGTGATAGCATTGTCTGGGATCTCAAACATCCTGCTATCTCCTGCTCGCTCCCACTCTCACTGCGCTGATGTGTTTCCTGGACTCCTGCCGCCTGAAGCTGCGATTTATGGGAAGGAAAAGCGTCCAAGATGATGCACAGCTGGGAGTGGGTGGAGGAGACTGGGATCAACGGGAGCTCTGGATCAGATGGATCATTAGTCCCGAGGTTTTACACATCTGCTCCAGTCTGATGTTCTTCCTCCAAACACATTTAGCTGTTTTATCCACAAACTAACAGCAGAACAAACTGGTCCCCCTGGTTAATGTGGAGGAGGAACTCTAACTGGCCTTATAAACCAGTTTAACAGACAGAAAACCATCTTATTACACCAGTTCTGATCTTTTGCCTCCAGACTCTTATGCTAGGTTCAGACCGGATGCAGCAAAAGCAGCAAAATCGCGTCTGTTGCTTCATTTTTGCTGCTTGTACCAGTTAGTTCTGACGCGCGGCTGAAGCAGCTTTGCTGCTCTGGCTGCGCGGTGCAAAAGTGTGTCTGACGCTCGTTGGGCGGAGCTTCACTATCCTTTCTCTGCCTTGCAGCTATATTTGCTGTGATCAGTGGGAATAAAGTAGTTTTAATATGTTTTAAAGTGAGAAAATGCACCTGAAAACTTAATCATTGCAGTCAGATCATTCAGATTACCATCCTGCCTTCCAATATTATATCTGTGGGAGCCGCTCAGACCCCCACATACCGGCAGTGCACTGTCAGTAGGAATCCCTTCATCAGCAGCCTCTGGCCGGGTCGCCTCCTTGCGGTTTGCCGCCGCGGCTGGAAGGCGGTTTTCAGGTATATAATCCAAACTGCAGGCACCAGGATAATAAAATCGAACATATTCTGTCGGCAGATTTCAGCATTTTAATTTAATTTAGACGTTAATAAACAGTTTCAGAGGAGTGATCACAGCGCTCTGTATCATCAGTGATCTGTCTCTCTCCCTGCCAGCTCCCAGATCAGCTTCTCTGATTGGTTGATGTGGCGCGTTGAGCAGCAAAAGTTTAATTTTTCCATCTCGAGCAGCAGCGCGTCAGATGCTTAAACGCTCCCGACGTGCTGCTTCAGCTGCTCAGACGTGCTGCGGGACCTTTTGCTGCGCCTTGACACGCGTCAACCATTAACTTTGCCTGTAAACTCGCTGCTTCTGCCGCGCCTGCTGCGCCCGGTGTGAACGCAGCATTAAGCCCCGCTAGACTTTAGAAACCGTGCTGACATTGATCCGAGCGTTAACCGAGATAACTGTTAAATGTAAACGGTATGCACAACCGAACCACGCTAAACTGGTACTAGTGCTGGTGAAAATACTCATCCAGGTTGTAATCTTTAACGTTTCTCTTCCATCCAGGAAGTTTTTTCAATTCCAAATGTCAGAAATAGTGTTTAGTTCCAGGTTTTATCCAGCAGCCCAACAAAGCTTAGAAAACATGCAAATAGAAACGGATGAACGGGTCCCCCCCTTTGGAATGGGGGTCATTTAGCTTGTTTTGTTAGCCTGCAATGCTCCATACCTGTCTATGTCTCTGAAAGGGGGGTCGTTAGAGATAATTGCTGGCCTGGCTGAAACAGGTGAGGTGTTTTGGTGCTCTGTAAAGGGGTGGGGGATGCAATGATGCTTTTTTAACTTTAGGAATGACTATGAATCTTCTGGATTCCTGGATGACTGAGAATCTTCACCAGAACTCTAACCATCAGCCATCATTGCCCTAATAATTTCTCCTTTTTTTATTCCCTGGTTTTTATACCCTGCCACAGTGAGCAGTGAAATTAACTCTCTGCATTTAACCCCTCCCCTTGGTGAGCAGTGGGCTGCCACTGTGCGGCTCCCGAGGAGCAGTGTGGGGGTTAAGGGTCTTTGCTCAGAGACCCAGAGTGGCAGTCTGTGGGAGTGGGGCTCAAACCCAGTATGTCTAACAAACTGATTTTTCTGTGGCATCTCATTTTTTTTTAACCAACCAATCTTCTAACTTTTACTTAAACATTGAAGCAGCTGCTGGTTAATAATCACTGAGTGCTGCTGTGCGTCTCTCCTACGTCAGTAAAATGGGACTGCAAATCAGATGTCTCAGAGCAACAGATCCGATGATGTCACACCGAGAGGCGGGACACGGGAGCATCGGGAGAAAGGAAAAAAAACAGACTGAAAACACTGAAAAAAAAACCGGTAGGGACTGTCCACACCAGTCCTCCAGAAAGTGAACTGAGTGTCTCAGGAATCTGTCCACCTGAACCAGCGGGCTAGGTTTGGGTTTAAATAAAAACAAACCAAAACCGTCGCATTTCCGAATTTTCTCAAGTGGTTACACGACTTTACACAAGTGAATAAAGTGAATGTGATTGGTCGTTTATCAAGGGGGCGGGATTGTTGTGGCGGAAGGTTCACAAGCAACTTTGGTTGTGGCCAGTTTGTCGGAAGCATCTTGCTAACCAGTTAGCATCTTAGTGCTAGCAGGTTCCCAATGGGAAATTCCATTGGGACCAAGTAGCACTAAATTGGTGACTTAGAAACGAC
>NW_015150644.1:1075018-1084263 GCF_000732505.1 Cyprinodon variegatus
GCGACATATAAATCAAGATGCTATGACCGAAAAAAATTTGATTGACAGATGACCGTTAATATAAGATTGGCCGAATTTAGGTCTGGCCGGCATAAAATAACAGATTTTAAGACAGTTTTTTTTTATTTTTTTTTATAGAAATTTTCTAACTTTTGGGACAATAAAATCTGATACAGAGTACATTTATATATATGTTTAAGCCAGAATGATTTGACATGAAATATGATTTTAAAGCACAAAGAACAAATTCCGGTTCAGCAAACAGGACCATCTCTGTTTATCCCTCCTTATCTCATGTGTTTGGGACCAGAAATCTGCAGCCATCTCTCCTCTGAGGCAAGAAGTCGCTGAGCAGAAACAGGAAATAGCTGCATTGTTTATTGGTGAGCAGCTGGACGGGTAGATCTACACAGCAGGGGGAAGGAAGAGATAGCAGACCCAATATACTCCCCTGAGATTATTTTGGGTCAGCAGCTCCCCTTTAAGCCGTCCCTCTGAGTGAGGCGACAGAAAAAGAAGCGTAACGCTGAGAAAGGGTGAAGGGCGGCAGCGGGTACCTGTTTGCGCGCCTGGTTGAGGCCGTGCAGACGCTGCTGGAGCTCGCTGCGGTAGTTCTGGGCCGCCTCAATGCTCTCCTTCGCCTCCTGCAGCAGCAGGTCCACCTCCACAGACATCCTGCCGCCCCCTGACACCAGCAGCACAGATTGTCATTTAAAACAAACCAAAACAAAACCTGAAAGCAAACATGTGTAAAATGATAGCAGCATAATGTCAGACGGCGGCTATCATGTCCCGCAGAACCGGTTTCATATTCACTGCATTCTAACATCTCTGTTGTGTCTCTGATGAAAGGATATGAATTCAGTCATAACAAAGGACAGGCGATACAGCAGGACCAAAAAATAAACATTTAACATATCACTACAGCTCATTCACTAAAAGGGAAAGTCACTACGACCTGCTCACGGAATAGAAATGCACCGATCCAATACGCGGAGCGGAAATTAGGATCTTGATCAGATACAGGATGAATGACGCCGATAAAGTTCTTTCTTCTTTTTATTCAATTTAATTTAGTTTATTTCTATGGCACCAATTCAGAACACGTCATCTCAAGGCACTTTACAATTAAAGAGATTATAGTCAAAATGATTGTATGTTGTATGATTTTATTCCCTTTTCGGGCCAACTTTCCAGTCATGCGAGAATTTTTTGGGCCGACTTTCATTCGGTACTGGTCCGTTGGTCATTTGGTACCGGGCCGCACAGAAAAAAGTTATATATATATATATATATTTATTTATTTATTTATTTATTAGGGATGCACGATATAATCGGCCCCCTATCGGTTTCGGCCTTAAAACTGAATATCGGACATCGGCCACCCCACCGATATTTAACCTGATATTTGATCAGCTTCTGAGTTTCTAAAGTCTAAAAGAAAAAAAAAAGTACTACTTCTTCTTCTTCCTCAAAAACTTCATTTTTACAGACTTAAAAACTTCTAAAGACGAGGGAAAAAATATTGATACAATAAAATATCCCAATATGCTGATATATTGCCATTTAAAAACACCATATCAATCTCTTTTACTAATGAAATATTGCTATATGTCATCGTTATGCTACGAAATCCCCCGAAAATTCACCAAATGTTGCCATATTTTTATATGTTGATATATTGATGCGGTATCGATCTATTTTACTAACAAAATCTCACAAGAATTTGCAAAATATCATGAGAGTTTGTAACAGAACGATGAAATTTCACGAGATTTTCAAAGTAAAATAGATCGATACCGCGTTTTTAAAAATCTATTTGATATCAGCATATGAAAATTTAGTATATTATTTTTCAAAGTGTCAGAAATGGATAACAAAGCTGCTATTTTCAATGACTACTTATTTTTGTCCAGCTTTAACATCGGTATCGATATCGGTTATCGGCTACATGAGTTTTAAAATATCGGCATATCGGATATCGGCCAAAATCCCAATATCGTGCATCTCTAATATATATATATATATATATATATATATATAAAATTTATCGACGATCAGAGTCTTAGTGATGTTTTATTTTGAAAAATATAAAAAATTGCGGTATTCTCTCCCAATTCCATCAGTCGGTGCATCTGTGCCTCGTGACACAGGTTAATTCAGTTCAAACTCAGGATTTTCTGCAGTTACAGTGACCAAAACAAGCTACGGAGCAGACAGGACATCAGGAGCACACTTTGTGTGTCATTGTCTCCGATTACGCCTAGATGGGACCGGCTTGTTGTTTTATTTTTATGCTGTTTGTATTTGATTTTATGCCAGTCGTATCATTTTACTTGATCGCATTTAACCCCCCCGGCCAGTCTGTGAAAATATTGTCTGACATATAGCGGTACGTGGTGCAAAAAGGTTGGGGACCGCTGGTATAGTGTACAGGGGGTAACGAGGGGCGATGAGCCGCTAACGAGCACCTCCCCATCAGGAACGGTGAGGTCGGGAGAAAATCAAACATGTTTGAAATTCAGTCGACCGTCATAAGGTGGTCCTGGGCAAATCGCTCAGTGTGCAAACAAGGATTCTTCTTTTTCTTCTTCTTCCTCTCAGATGTAAACACAGGAGCATGGTGGCGGGGTTACAAGTGATATTGACAGACTGTAGTCGCCATGTTGAGTTCGAGGCTTTATAGAGTGGACCAAAAACAAAGCCTTGTTTTGGTTTAGAAAACATGCAAATAAAACTAGAAGAACGCCCCCCCCCCCCCTTTGGAATGGGGGTCATTTGGCTTCTTTGTTAGCCTGCAATGCCCCATACCTGTCTATGTCTCTGCAACAGGTGAGGTGGTTTGGTGCTCTGTAAAGGGGTGGGTGATGCAATGATATATTTTTTACTTATTCTTAGGACTGACAATGACCTGATGACAATCTTCACCAGAACTCTAACCACCAGCCAACATTGCATTAATAATTTCTGCTTTTTTATTCCCTGGTTTTATTGACAATACTCTGCCACAAGTACAGAGCAGTGAAGTTAACTATCTGCATTTAACCCCTCCCCTTGGGGAGCAGTGGACTGCCACTGTGTGGCTCCTGGGGAGCAGTGTGGGGGCTCTTTCCTCAGGGACCCAGAGTGTCAGTCTGTGGGAGTGGGGCTCAAACTCAGACCCTCAGTATATCAAGCTCTATGCCCTAACCACTAGGCTGCCACTCCCATGATATAATAATACCAATAAAAAGCAATTAATATAATATTAAATATGGTTAAAAAAATAACACTAAGAAATGAAAGTGCTTAAATGCAACAATTTGATCAAAAATATTGATTTTCAAAGATAATACCTATAAATCTGAGAAAGAGACATTTGAAAAATATGACAAATATAATAGTGTAAAAAATAAAATCTAATAAAGCAAGGTGAAGATAATTTTCAAATAAAATGTTTTTCAAAAATTTCATTTCTGGATTTGCATTTTTTTTTCAGTTTTTAATTCCCGTTTACAAAATATGCACTTTGTTTACAAAATTAATGGAGCAAAGTTCACTCCATACAAATGATAATCAGAGGACCTGCTGATTTTCTGCTTTTGCTACAATAGAAGCTAAAAAAACAAAAACAGACGACAACAACCTGTAGAACATTTTCACAGCCGTCTACCGAAAAAAAAAAAAAAATCTCACTTCCTGGTTTTAACCACACAACTACAAACCTCCCTATTAGGTAAAGAATCCGTCCAACATGGCAGCAGCAGGTACCTCTGCGCTGAATCCATTTCACCGACTTTCCTCTCTGGGACACAACTGTACAGATTAGTGAATTTCCGCCTTTAAAAGATAATCAAAGGTCACAGAAATAACCTCGAGTCTCTTTGGTTGTTTTGGCTGCGCATCGATGTCAAAGCTACCGGCTGGGCGGGAAACGATAACACGTGGAACAAAGCAACGTCAACAGCTGCTTTATATCTTTAAAGTCTGAAGGAAAGCGACTCAGCATTATGAGCAGAGAGGAAAGCAAAGGCAGCCTGGCAAACATCGTCCAGGACAGTTTTACAAACTAATATTTGAACCATTTAAAAAAACTAACAGATTTACACAAAGCTATAAAAGTGCAAATATTTAGTGGAAATAAGAAGCTAATCTGCACTGAAATAAACCAGACGATCCATCCGTGTTTATCCATCTATGCATTGTTGGACGGAGCAAAAGAAAAAATGGATTCTTTAATGTTTTTAACCTAAAACCTTCCAGTTATCATTCAACCCTTTTCTCCACCTGCCAGCCTGATTCTCAGGATTCAGACCCTGATTTTAAACCAGGAACAGATAAATTAGATGCATTTCTGATTATAAAAGCCCATCAGTCTGTAAAGTGATGGAAAACGTCGTGGTTTTTGCGTCTTTTCGCAGCAGCAGCTGCTGCTTTGAACCGTTTCATCGTCTCTTGTGCTGTTTTCACGTCGCCTGAAGTGCTGCTCTGCGGTCGGCCCCTCGCTTCCTTCACAGCATCTAAAGAGGAAGTCGCCAGCAGGCATCGAGCTTCTGCCGTTTTCAGAGAGAGAAATCTCCTGCAGAGACGGGCCGTTGCTGACCACGCCCCCCCCCATCAATGACCAGAGATGGCCGCTTCCTCCTGGACGACCATCTCACGGTCCCCGCATCTCCATCCAGCAGAGCATCTCTGGGATTATGGAACCAAGTTTGGTCCAAATATTGTGGCAAGCTAGGAAAACATTTTGTAAATGGAAATTTAAAAATAAATTTACTTTTTTTTTAATCATAAAAATAAGATTTGAAGTTAAATTTGCTGTTTTCTCAGTTTTTTTATTAAAAATCTTTTTTTAATTTTAGTTTTTTAAATGTTTTAGAGATTTTATTTTTTCAAATTATATATTTTAAAACGTTTTTTAACAGATTCTATATCTTCAAAGATTTTTTTATTTCAGTTTTTCAGACTGAGTTTTACGAATTGCATTTTTTTTTAAAAAGCGTGAATGAAAAGAATCTGCTTTTATTCTGAAACTCTACAGTTAGTCTATGACATCATGCTGATTAAACAGACAATTAATGGCGAGTATAAATGACTAATTTAAGAAAAACACAACAAAAACTATAATTTTTTCTTACTTTCATCTCTCCCCGTAATAAAATCTGAAAACTATGCAGAGGATGGTAGGAAGGTTTTCTACTGAACTGCTGAAAGTTGCTTTTATCTTGCAGATTCATTTCATTATTTATTTTTTAGATTTAAAAAAAATAATAATTTTTATCTGGGGAACTCTGCTGCCTGAAAACATTAAAATAGGTCCAAACTCTATTTCTAATCTTTTCCCTTAAGGGACGATAAAAGTTAGCTTTTATCTCATTAGCATAATATTTAGGGCTGAAGCAATTAATCTGATTAATCGGATTACCGTATATTTCGGACTATAAGTAGCACTTTTTTTTCCATGGTTTGGCTGGCCATGCGACTTATACTGTGGTGCGACATATATACGTTTTTTTCCACCACGAGAGGGCGCTATGTAGCTTTGCATGCGACAACATGTATTCTATTAAAACCACTGAAAGAAAAAACGTTCCAACTTATCACAACAAAACAAATTAGCATGAAAACAACGACTGAATAGAAATATGCCACCCAAAAGAAACTGATATACTGTTGAATTCAAGCTGAAAGTATTTAGTCAAAAATGGCAATAGAGCAGCTGAAAAACTGGTAAGGGACTGGAGAAAAGCGAAGGAAAAGTTAAAGGTTATGAAAAAGACAAAAAAAAGCTAACCAAGGGCTAAAGGCTAGATGGCCACGACTAGAGGAGGAGCTGTACAAATGGGTCCTGGAACAGCGCGCTGCGGGTCGAGGCCTTTCAACTGTACGACTGGCGCGTTATCACTCCTTCTCAGATGTTTGTTCATAAAATAAAATAATGCGTTCTTCCAGCAGTAGCCTACCACGCGTTATCAGAACACAGATTCCATGGATAGAATAACCTTTCAAAAAGGTACAACGTTTAATCCGGTGCGACGTACATTCGTTTTTTTTCTTCATAATGCATCGTTTGGCTGATGCGACTTAAACTCCGGAGCGACGTGTATATGAAAAATACGGTAATCGTGATTACTCAACGCGGCCGACCCGGATTCAAATCCGGCCTGTGGTCCTTTGCCGCATGTCTCTCTTCCTCTCTCATACCCCCTTTCCTGTCAGCCTACTGTCCAAAAAACAACAAACAAAGAAAAAACAAGCGACTATTGCTGTAAAAACATAAACAATAATCAATTAATCATTAAAGCCGTAGGGAAGCGGCTGTTCCAAACGTTGCATTTCCGAATTCTCCCGAGTGGTGCCCGACTTTACATGAGTGAATAAAGTGAATGTGATTGGTCGTTTATCAAGGGGCGGGATTGATGTGGAGCAAGGTTCACAAGCAAGTGTCGTTGTAGCCGGTTTGTGGGAAACATCTTGCTAACCAGTTAGCAACTTAGTGCTAGCAGGTTCCCAATGGGAAATTCCATTGGGACCAAGTAGCACTAAATTGCTAACCAGTTAGCAACTTAGTGCTAGCAGGTTCCCAATGGGAAATTCCATTGGGACTAGGGGTGTGCAAAATAATCGTCATGACGATGCATCGCGATTCTAATTTTTGTGATCTACTGCATCGATTCTTGAAGGCAAGAATCGATTATAAAAATAAAAAAAAATGAACAAATAAAATACATGATTGGTTGCGCATATCAGCCAAATCAAGTGGAATACAACATCCAGTCCAGCAGATGGCGCTGTGGATGTGTTGACGCCTGCTGCTTTGTGTCACAAGCATGTCCGGCCGCGGGATACTGAGACGAGTCATTCGTAAACAGAATATGGAGGAGACTGAGATAATTCGCCCCGCGGCTCCATCACATTTCAAGTCAGATGCTTGGATGCATTCTGGCTTTAAAAACAAAAAAGGTAAAAATGAAATTGATATAAAGCACGCAATTTGCAAAAGGACCACTGAGGCCATGTAAACGGCACTGATTATCCTTATTTTGTTATTTTAATTTTTATGAATCCTAAGATCTTTTTGTCAGTGTGTCCACATCAGTAATAGTAATATTTCTGCCCAGTATTTGTTTCCATGGCAACACCTCCAAAAGTCATTTCAATAATACAGCTATGTATGAATTCAGTTGCTTTCAGTTATGTATCAATTGAAGACACAATCCAGATCACACAGAGCCAGTCAGCCACTGGTAGTGGCTGTATCTTTTTCTTACAGTGTTCAGTGAAAATATCGCGATGCATCGCAATATTTCAAGTATCGTGATGCATCGTGATAGAATNTACATTTATATGTTTAAAACAGAATGATTTGAAATTTAAATATGATTTCTCTAAGACTTTAAAGCCAGTTCCTGACAGGGGATGGACTATTTCTGGGTTAGACTGAGAGCAGATAGCTCACACAGTCCTTATATTTTCCTCTCACTTTCATCCCATTTTTTTATATCCAGATAAATAAGAGAAACTCTACATCAACCACCTGGTTTAAACACCTAAAGTTTGTCTGAGGAAGGAGTTTATCCTTGTAATGTTTAAACAAAAACGATTGACGGGGTAAAACTAAATGAGGCGTCGCACACAGATTTGGATAACTCCTCCGTATCTGAGTTTACACTGACATGAATGCAAATACGGGGCGATAGAAATATGCAGGCATGCAGTCGCTGGCTCAGTGGCTGCGACATAAACAACACCCACTGCTGTAACGTGGCCTGTCTCTCCTGACAGAGGTCGTTCAGGAGCAGCAGAACAAGAGCAGAGGAGATCCAAACTCCCAGCCGGTTGCTGCAGGCTGCTCCTCATTGGAAGCGTGACAAGAAACAACTGGATTTCTGCTTCACGCTGTCAGAGTCGATGTCCCAGTAAAAGATTCAGAGTATTTAGGTCAGCCTGAATGAAGTGGATCCCTGCTGCCATGTTTTCTCAGCTCCGATAGGCTGTTTGAATTATGAGCTTACAACCAAAACATGTAGAGGATACAACTAAAAGCTGCGGGAAGATGATGGCCTGCTGGGAATTTCACCATTTATCTATTAGCAGCTCTTTCCCCCCCCCTAACAGCACGTTCAAACTGCTAAATCACTCACAAACTGCCGATGCATTGCAGTTAAAGATTGTTTTGGTCTCAGAAACCTCCTGCAATACATCCTCTGACTAACGGGAAAGTTATGACAGGCACTCTGCTGCAAACTCTCACAATTATTATTACTGCAATGACGAAACCAGACGACGAGAGAAACAGAACATGTCTAAACTCGATCAGGTCGACTTCCGTGTTTTTCAGCCATTTGTCAAGTTAACCCTCCACCCACCGCTCACATCCACCCTAATAAATCAGCATTATTTCATTTATAGCAAGAAAGCAATAGGAGGTGCCTTTTTGTTGAACCCAGAGAACAGAACTCCATAGGAAAAACGAGCCTTTTAACGTTTCCTCCAGTATTTACAAACTGTGGCATCTCTTATTACAAAAAACAACTTTGATTTTAAATAAATAAAATGTTTAGAAAAATTTGGCTCACATTCTGTAGGGAAACCAACAAAATGACTCATAAGAGGCGACGTAAAAAAACAACCGGAGGAACAAGCTGATCTGAAGTTGGCATCTGAGCAAAGAGCTGCATCTGTTTAGAAACCTAAACTTTAGTTTATCTAGATGATTTAAAAACTAACTAAACTTTTTTAAAAGCTGCCAATTATACTTTAATGCAGTTTTTATTTTTTGTTGATCAATAATCAAGTATGGAACAATAATAAAAACTTAAAGTCAATTCAAAACCTGCTGGTTTAGTCTAAAAAAATCCATTATTGCTAAACTTTTACTGCAACAGATGCGACAATATTGATATTTATTAATATTTAATCAGGTCTGTATTAAGCTTAGGCATTTCTAAACAACAGAGATACTTTAAAACAGTTTCAGAAACATTAGAGCACTTATTTAGAATAGAAATAGTGATCTTAATGCTATTCATTACTCAAGTCAAAGTTATTATAAACATAGATGGTATTTAGCTGTATAGGATACTGTATTTAATGTATTTGGGAGCTTGACAGCATTGATTTCAGATTGAAAACTGCAACTCTAAGCCTGAAACTGTCCCCATGACACAAACCTTAATTTAAATAATCTTGTTTTAGTAGTTTTAGAAAATTCTAATGATCAGAAACGCTATAGCTGAGAGAAATATCAGCTGTGCTGCTGCCAT
>NW_015150644.1:1084923-1086066 GCF_000732505.1 Cyprinodon variegatus
ATGACATGATGTGAATTGGCGCTATAGAAATAAACTGAATAGAATTGAAGCTCCAAAGCATCAGCTTGTTCAATGTGATCAAAGGCACTAAAATGCATATAACCGGTTATAAATATATTATTAAAGAACATGTGTGCAGTTTTAAACATCTATTCCAGATTTGACCTGTGATCTAAAGCAGATTCTGATTTCTTTAAAAATGGTGAAATTGCCCTTTATTCAGCAGCACTATCGGAAGCATCCAATCACATACCAACTTCAGCGCCGTGCTCGATAAAAAGTTGAGATGTTTCAGTTCAAAATAAGATTACAGGAAAACATTTATTCTAGATAAGTGGTACCCCACACTTTAAATATCTATCACATAAAGTTTTTCGTAAGTTTCTAGGTCAGATGTAGAGCCTTGGTTAGCTTGTTTAGGGCAAAAAGACAATGAAAATCGACTCATGGCTGAAAGAACAAGAACAACAGCTCCATCAACCACGGAGAGAAAAAAAAAAACAACAACTACAATGATACGCTTTGGTTTAAAACAAAGAAAAATGTCTAAAACAAACCTGTCTCAGTGCTTAATGGCCGCCATTTAATCTTAAATGTCACAGGTCCGTTCGGAGCCGCTGCCGCTGAGCCGCATATGCCAAACTTTAGCTAAAAGTGACACTTCCGAGACTTTAAGGCAAACAGCCAATCAGGACGCAGATCCTGCAAAGTGACACCAACGCTCAGCCAATTGGATTACGAGGTAGCGCTTTTGGCCCGCCCTAAAGAAACGGTCCTTGTGAGAAGACTGGAGCTGACGAAATAAGTTGATGAATGGCCAAATCTATTTTCGATGCTTTACCTCAGAATATAATATATATTTTTTTATTTAGTCATATGAAAATATAAGGAAAATGTCAACAAAAAGCAATTTTATATGAACAATAAAATGAAGTAGAATATAAATACCTTAATTATCCTAAAGTGGGGAAATTAGCAGCAAAGTGAAAGGCGTTATTATACAATAATAAAAAAATAAAATGTTGCTCAGCAACTGCGAATTCACAACAAATGAAAAAAAACATGCATAATGTATTTTAAGAGATTAAAAACAAATTAAAAACATCATAATATTTGCAAATAACAATATGAGTGTTAATATTG
>NW_015150644.1:1087049-1088891 GCF_000732505.1 Cyprinodon variegatus
AGGGAAAAATATCCAAAATACAAACACAGAAAGTCAGGATCTAGGGGAGATCAGGGAAAAACACACATGAGGAGCCAAGGAAAGACGAGGAACCAGCCCTGAGGAACTGCACAGGGAGAGTATATACGGGAGACAGAACAAAGAATGGACTAATGAGCTGATTGGGAGCAGGTGTGGATGGAAGCAGCTAGAAGGGAGCCAAGGGGAAAGGAAACAAACTCAAGGGAGCAACAGAGAGTAACTGAAGAAATACAAAGCACACAAAAATATAACTAAAAACAACTAGAATAACACAAAATGTAAATGAACCCAATGAACTCAAAAACACAGAAAGACAAGAATAAAAAGTATAACCGAAAACTATAAAGAAAAATTAAACAGAACAGAAAAGTGCAGTCATGACAGGTGCAGCTTTATGCATGCAATAGAATTCCTCCATAATGTCACCTTTTTCCATCCGTTTATGTGGAATAAAATAACTGGAAAGACCTTTTTTTTTACCGTCAGCTTAAAGGAATGTTTTAAAACTGAAAAACAAACCTATTTCAGGTTTGTAATTATGGTACTCTGATTTTAGATGACTTTTATATTGCAGTAAAATACGTATATAAAAATGTATACAAAGGAATTTGGATGCATTGTTTGTTTTTTGATGACCTTCTAAGCAGTAATCTGTTAAATGTGTGTTTTAAATTGCTTTATGGCTGAAAGTGTTTAGTAAACAGAGAACTTCCTCAAAGCTCAGCTGTGATTCTGTGGGAAGCAGCGACCTCTAGCGGTTTGCTGTGGTTTTAGTTCTTGTTTGCAGCTTAGATTCACACATCTATCAATCAAAATAAAGAAAATCGACGTAGGCTTTCATAGAAAAATCATAAACATTAAAACATCCGCAGTGTTTATTTGCATTCCTTCTGTCGCACCCCCCCATCCCAACACAAAAACATGTTTTGTCCTGTTTTGCAGCAGCAGGTCTTCCCTCTGTGCTGTCTTGAGATGTAAGCTGGATTGGAGAGCGTCCATAAGCAACAAATGTAGAGTCCTACCACAAGTTTTAATTAGATTACATCATTGACTATGTCATTTTAACCTAACTATATTTTAGTCTAAACAGTTTTTAAAGAAATTCAACACGATGCGTCTGCAGGGTTCCTCCTTCTTCTTCATGATCCTGATTTTTTCTCTGGTGTTCTCTAATAACGAGTGACCAAAAATACTAACTGCTAAATGCTAGAATGATGAGAGGTCAACACTTTATTTTCTGTAAGGACACAAGTTAGACCAGTACTAACGCAGCTGTTTTTACAGAATCACTGCTGTGTCTGTTTCTTATTGCATTGGCTCAAAAAGGGATTTTTCTGTTGCATCATGGGAAAATTAAAAGAAAAAGAAGTTTTATTGTCAATGTACAGCATAAAACAAAATGTTTTTTTGGAAGCATCCCTTTTTTTAGTCAGATACAATTTAAAAAAGATAAATAAATGGTCTGTGTTAAGATTAGTGCAAAACAAGTGTGCAATAGTCCATATCTCAGACTTTGAGGTTGTGGTGCAGCAGTTTGTTTTTCACCACTGTTGGGAAACAGCTGTGTTTGGGTCAGCTGGTGCGGACCTTAGGCTCTGAGTCTGCCTCGGGGAAGGCTGGTAAAAAGAGAGCATTGTTCCGGATCCTTCTTGCCCAAAGAGAGTAATATCCTCTATTCCACAGCGGGGAGCCATGATTCCCTGCTCTGGTTTCGTCTTGGATGCAGTGCAGCAGGCATGGCTATACGTCCAGGATGCTGTCGGATGTTTTTCATTAGAGGTGGAAGGAGTTGGTTCCTTCTTAGGTTTCTTAAAAAGAAAG
>NW_015150644.1:1089772-1091577 GCF_000732505.1 Cyprinodon variegatus
TCCAGTGTTGAAATGCTGACAGCAGAACCCTATTAAGCCTCCGCCTATGAGCCACACCTGTGAATCCTCAGCCAATCCTGACCTCAGATGCAACCTGTGAAGGAAGCAGCAACACATCTATTATATGTTTGTATTTCTTTAAAATACTAGAAAATATAAATAACTTAGTTTTTATAACAAATGGATTCATGCATTTTAAGCAGATGTTATGGATAATGAATCCTCAGTAACTGAATGGCTTTCCTGCTGCGCTCCTGTGCGCCTCTGACCTGAACTCGCCTTCAGGCTAAAAGCTCCGCACATGCAAACTGATCCTGGTGACGCAGTAAAACGGTTCCCTGAATGGACCGGGACAATCCCTCAGATTACAGGCTGACCTACAGGATTTGTTTCAGGAGATGCACCTGACTTCACCGGAAACCGACCAGAAGCAGAAGGTGTGGGGTTATTTTATCCTCCCGGTAGATTCCAGCAGTAAAGTGATTTTTTTTTTTTATTTCAGGGAGATTTATTAATTAGATTTAATATTTTCCTGTGAGGTTTAATACAGAGGGATCCAGTTTGGATGGTTTTACGCAGATACTCTGGATGAATTGCTCTCAGATGATGTGCGGCTGGTAAAGGTGTGAGTTTGTAATCAGTTTTCTCCAATCTGATAATGAATAATATTCCTGCTTCCGGTGGAAACCTCAGCTTTAATCCCCCCAGATTCCCACGCAAAGATGGATTGCGCCCTGACAGCCAGCCGGGGACGTCGCGGCCTCACTGGATGATTTTTTCTGCTATGTTTGCGTCTTTTTGGCTGAACTGAAAAAGCAAAGGCAAGAAAGCGTCACCGTTTGTCCCTCCGCCGGTGCTTAAAATGAGGAGGACGGTTCTTAAAGAAGCCGCAAAGCGCTTCCCCTGGGTGGCCAACGTCACCCTGTACGGCTGCCTGTTTGCCGGCGGGGACCTGGCGCACCAGCTCATCGCGCAGAGGGAGCGCATCGACTGGAAACACACGCGCAACGTGGCCATCGTGGCCATCACCTTCCAGGGGAACTTTAACTACTTCTGGCTGCGCGCTCTGGAGAAACGTTTTCCTGGGAAATCCGCAGGAATGGTTTTCCGCAAACTGCTGCTGGACCAAAGCTTTGCGTCACCTTTGGCTACCAGCGTCTTCTATACAGGTGAGAAACAACCTGAATGGATTTAAATATTATAGAAAAGTTTATCTGGTTTTAGGTCAGTAAAAAATTAAACCATCTGCCTGATATTATTCATTTATTTATTAGAATATAACAAAATACAAAGAATACATTATTTTTATAACATCTTACTGATACAAGGTTAACCGGAGAAGGGGGGGCAAAAGTTCCTGTCAGGAAACGGTGTTTGTTTGGCGGACCCAAATGCAGAGACCAGTAGGCAGAGGTGAATTTAAGTGGGTTTATTGAGGTTCACAAAAATCCAACAGAAAATACCAAACGTACCAGAACCAAGGAGACATCAGGGGTAAACCAAAAACTCTAGGAACCAGGGAGAGACGAGGAAGGCAGGCAGATGTTAGACGAGGATCCAGCAACAGGAGCTGAAGAGGGAGGGCTTTTAAAGAGGACAGAGACAAAGAGAGGGCTAACGAGGGGATTGAAAACAGGTGAGGACAGAGCAGAAAACAGAGCAAGGGAAAGAGGACACAAGAGGGCAGCAGAGGACAACAAATGGAAAAACCAAGAAAAACAGGAACTAACAAACCAAGACTCTGACAGTTCGCAGGGCAAACTCCTGCATCCAACACCACCATCCCTGCTAACACTTATTGGAAT
>NW_015150644.1:1093073-1095091 GCF_000732505.1 Cyprinodon variegatus
CTTGCGGGGATGGGTTAAATGCTGAGCGTGAATTTCCCCATTGTGGGAGAATAAAGATTTAAAATATATCAATTAATATTAATGGGATGTTGACATGTTATAAATCTCGTTTCACACACCTCTTTTTAAACATTATCAGTTAGTTTAAAACTCCCTGAAAACCACGAGTCCAAAAGGACTTAACTTGGTTTTCGTATGAGACAAAGACACCAGACTTTGTCCGCCTCAAACACTGATTGGAGAATCCTGAACCAGTTTGAACGTTTCTTCTGCCCTGCAGGCGTGAGCTTCCTGGAAGGTAAGGAGGACATCTTTGAGGACTGGAGGGAGAAGTTCTTCAACACCTGGAGGGTAAGAAAGTAGAAAGTCACCTTCCCCTCCTCCACACATGGTGGCCACATCTCTGTCAGCCTGCAGCCAGATTAACCCACATGTGCCGCTGATGGTGCGTAGAGTAAATCAGGCAGCGGATAATAATGTCACTGAGTTCCAGGTTGCGTAGGAGGAGGGATCCTGGCGCAGCGTCAGGATGCAGATTAACGACCCATTAGTGCCTGTGGTTACATAATCCAGGAGACCAGTGGTGAATAGTAATCGATACGAATAAAAATCAATTAAAAACTCATAAATGACAGAGATTTGTTGTCTTTAAACCACTTTTCAGGTGTTTTTTTTTTTATTGTTTTTTTTTAGATGGGATAGGCCATGTTGATCAACACGAGCTCTAAATTCCCAGTGTAAATATGCCAGAGTTAGCCATGGAGGCTAATCTGGACCTGTAGTCCCAGGGCAAGTTGATGCTTACAGATATTACACACAATAAAAATAAATATTAAAGCACCTTCAGTTAATGAGGTTGGAATATTTGCCTTTTCAGTCAATCAATCAATGAATCAATCAATTTCTTTATTGTCAACTACAATTTGCACTGTAATCGAGATTTCATTGGGGGGCTGAGAGGGGGGAACAGTTTACTGAGGCCATGCGAGCCGCAGAACGCAGCCTTTGGCGCGTTCCTATGCCTCCCGAGGGCCACAACCCGTAAGCGGTTCCCTATAGCACTGAATTTATATCTGTGGAAAGATAGGAGCCACATTGGGGAGGGAGAGGAGAAAAAAAAACATATTTCAACATTTATCTTTGACATGATACAGTTTGAGATATCCAAAAAACCTCAACACAAGAAAAGCACATATAAAATACAAGACAAACATTTCAGCAGAAGGAAAACATCGGAGGCTGGAGCCACATGAAAGTAGATCTGAAATTAGTTGTGTGTGTATGATGATGTGCGTTCAATTCTTCCATGAACGCTGTCCACAGGTCATTGTCCTTGATGAGATGGAAGTTTATCAACCGGCGCTCCAGTTCTGGATGGATCCATAGATGCTCGTAGGTAGGGGAGGGGGGGAGCAGTTCTTCTTTGCCCTTTCGACATAACATCCTGGGAAGATTTTGTTAAAAAAGGGGGGGGGGCAAATCCAGAATAACATTTATTGTTTTGAGAGCAGGCTGCACAGGAATTTTCTGTCAGATTTGAGTCTTTTCTTGCTGGCTCTACATGGCGAATCCAATATTCCAAATTTGTTGGGCTTTTCCCCCTTCAAGCAAGCATGCACATCCAAGATATTATCTCATCTCACCTGTGAGTTCAGCCACTGCAGCCAGCCTGCGTTCACCCAGCATACCGCTCAGCTCCCCATCTTGCTCGTTCCCAGCCATTCTGAGTGTGTCAACCAACACATTGAAAGACACATCTACTCCCAGGCTTAAGTTTTTTATGTTGTCTATTATGTAGGGTGACCAAACGTCCGTATTTCCCGGGACATATCCGTATTTCACGTCCTGTCCCGGGCGTCCCGGGTTTTTTTTAGAAAGTGAGGAAATGTCCTGATTTCACTGCGCACGACGCTCCGTGTGACGTAATCCCTGACCCCCGTAAGTGCGGGCCAACGCGGTCTACCTAGACTGGATCCTTCCAAGTCCTTGAAAATAAGGAGGCCGGAAGAGTTTTGTCT
>NW_015150644.1:1095314-1097110 GCF_000732505.1 Cyprinodon variegatus
GGCTAAAAGTGTTAAAAACCGGAATTCTCCTTTAAAGGGCAGTATTTTCAGAGCCCCAAGACCGTAAAATTCTGAGACGCTGATTGGCCATTAAATTATTAAATTCACCTAGCGATAGTACATGATTGGCAGATTCTCTGCACATGTGGGGCAGTCTGATCAGAGCCCCAAGACAGAGACAGTAGGAGTCACAAATGAATGACAGTAGGTTGGGAAATGTAGTTTAAACAAATTGTTTTGCTTATAGGTACACACTCTAGAGAGTAAAACTGACATTTATGAGTTAATTTGTAAAAATATATTTTACGTTTCTCTCTTCTTATCAGGGAGGGCGGTGCCCCAGCGCCCCCTATGGGCCGGCCGCCACTGCCAAAAACCTCAACACAAGAAAAACACATATAAAATACAAGACAAACATTTCAGCAGAAGGAAAACATCGGAGGCTGGAGCCACATGAAAGTCAATCTGACATTAGTTGTGTGTGTATGACAGGTCATTGTCCCTATTGAGATGGAGGTTTATCAACCGGCTCTACAGTTCTGGATGGATCCATAGATGCTCGTAGGTAGGGGAGGGGGGGAGCAGTTCTTTTTTGCCCTTTCGACATAACATCCTGGGAAGATTTTGATAGGGGGGAAAATCCAGAATAACATTTCTTGTTTTGAGAGCAGGCTGCACAGGAATTTTCTGTCAGAATTTAGTCTTTTCTTGCTGGCTCTACGTGGCGAATCCAAAATTCCAAATTTGTGGGCTTTTCCCCCTTGAAGCAAGCATGCACATCCAAGATATTATCTCATCTCACCTCCCAGGCTTAAGTTTTTTATGGTGTCTATTATGGAAGGTGCACCGGTTCCTCCTGCAGTAAAACAACCCCACATCAAGCTCCTCCCACCACCGTGCTTCACAGTTAGGATGCGCTGTAAACCTGAAAAGGTTACAAGAACTAAACATTTTTGAGGCAATCTTTTGCCTCAAAAATCGCACATAATCAGAATTTTTTTTTTTTTTATAGTTCTCCATTTAGATTTCAGTTGGATTCAAATAGTTAAGTTAATCAAGGCTAAAAGGCGTTCTTTTGGTTTTAACAGCCATTTATTGTGGACACGTCTTACAAAGTCCAAAAAATAAAATAAAATGCCGTCAGAACTAAGATGGGAAGCAGAAACCCAAATTAGCTCAAAACAAATATAAAGGTTTACACAAATAAAGACAAGTAAAGCAATACAAATCGGAACGTTCTCTGGCGAAACTTCTTGGAAAACAGTCCCAGTGATGCAAATAATTGTGTTGAGCAATCTTTCCCATGGGCAACAACGTGACATGCGGAACAAAACATAGGTTCCTCCTTACATTTTAATTTGATTTTGAATCAAACTAAAGAAACATGAACAACATGAATTTACTGAAAGTTATTTATTTATTTATAATTGAACATTTCAAGTTAATACCATACTAGTATGTATGAACTCTTGTTTTTAACTATCTATCTATCTATCTAGAATGAAGCAGAATGATGAAAAAGGGGTCCCTATGTCCTCCAGCAGTCTAAGCCTATAGCAGCATAATTATAGAGATAGCGTAACCGGGTGTCATTACCGCTAGCGTGAATAACGATCTTACTGTATTTAATGTTTCTGACTATGGAGCTGCCAATCACCAGAGTGGGCTTCTCAGTGGGTATGTCACTGAGTGCGGAAAATTAGTTAGAAACGTGAACGGGTTGGTGGTGACCAGTGGGCAGAGATCCACGACTACGCTTCCCGCGTACAGTTACCCACTCGTCTGGATGCTCAAGC
>NW_015150644.1:1098409-1100098 GCF_000732505.1 Cyprinodon variegatus
GAAAGTGTTTCTGGACAGTTAGAGTTACTTATTATGGTGGATTAACATAATTTGATGAGCAGACTTTTATACAGCACTAAGCTTTGCTCATAACCAGCTTTAATATAACTTATAGTGCCTCTATTGACCTGTTATATCTTTTACACAGATTATTAAATATATTCATGCGAATCAAACCAATGTAGATGACCCCTCCCTCCCTGAAGAAGAAAAAAGAATGGACACCCGAATGAATATCTCTCTAATAATCGACACCAGATTCTCTTCTTGACATAACCCTCTCCGTTCATCTGGGCTTGGGACCAGGAGCACATTAAGACTGTGGACCCCATGGGGCAGGATTATTATGTCAATGTGTGTGTATGTAAATGTGTTTTGGGAATTTGTTTTTAGCATTTTTTAAATTAGTTTAAGATTAGTTACAATACAGAGGAAAAACCTGTGCCGCTTTACACATACAAACTTTAAGAGAAGGGAAAACAATAAACTCCACATGAATAAGGAACAAGTAGTCAATCCTCCCACGTCCAAAGGAGACGTCCATTGGAACAAAATACATTTCTTGACAAGAAATTGAAGAATTGTAAACAAGGATTTAGAGTGTGCCCCCATATGATTAGGGGAAACATTTAGAAGATAAAACACAGGAGATAAAAGGAAGCGTACCCCCAAAAGCTTTTCAATCACCAAATGAACGTCCCTCCAGAAGGACCTTAATAAATCACATGACCAGAATAGATGGAAAAAAGTATATTTATGCCTCAAGCGATTGCAACATAGATTTGAACGGACTGGGATCATTCTCTGAAGACGAACAGGGGTATAAGAGGACCTATAGAAAAGCTTGAAATTCAGTTCTTGATGTTTTTTAGGCCCGAGCAGCGAAGTGCTGCGAAGGCCTATATTTCGAAAGTTTCTTTTTATTATTATTATTCTTTTCTCACTATGAACGCATTTTATGTGGACTTCGCATATTCAAAAACTATGAAAACGTGGCAGTAAATTGTCCCCCGCGTGAAATAGCCGGTCTATAATGGAATCCAAAATGGCCGCCCCCAAATTACGCCAAAGCGCCCTTTAAAGTGAGTTGGGGGAAACCGTAAGTCACAGAGACGTGAAATTTGGCACACAAGTAGATCTCCTCAAATCATGAAAAAAAGTCTCTTGGAGGTCGGCCATTTTGGGTCAAAGTGCGATTTTTGGCCATTTTTCATAGCATTTTTACATTTACAGAATATAGTTTTGAATTTATTGTACATATTTTTATATATGAATACATTTGACTGTGACAAAAGAGGGGTGGGCTAGCTGGGGCACCCAGAGAAAACCCACACAGGCACGGGAGAGTATGGCAGCTCCATGCAGAAAGGTCTCCTTCTGCAAGGGAACGGCGCTGACCACTGTCCCACCGTGCAGCCTCACTCTGTTTACCAGGGTCTAATCAATACCAAGGTAGGAATCTACCTCAGAAAAAGGCCCTGGTATGGAGGCAGTGCTTTTTTATTCATAGGGAACCATAGAGTTTATGAAGGGTGACGGCTAAATATTATGGACTGGATTCTGTGAATGGGTCTGGGGAGTTAAGGGTTAAAGGAAGAATTATGAAAGTTAAGGGTGATGGTTATAGGGAAGGGGGGTGGGGGTTGGGGAGTTAATGGAAAATAAAAACAAGGTTAAAAGACCATAACA
>NW_015150644.1:1105818-1107072 GCF_000732505.1 Cyprinodon variegatus
TGTTGAAGTAAAACCAGTAATAATATTACAAACATGTTCTGATTTATTGCGATGATTTTTTCCAGGTGTGGTTCCTTCCTGGAGGATTTGAAGAATCTAGGTGTTAGTAGAGGATTTCCTTCTCTTCCTACCCTCCAACACCAACATATGGTGGAGGAGAACCCCACCCTAAAGCCTGAACAACACAGCTGAGAGACTCGCAGCTGGAACCTGAAACATCTGTCTGTGGGAATAAACCACCAAGTTTGGCTTTGTCCTGGGATGGCCCTCATCCGAGCGTGGCAACAAATCACCAGCTCCAACATCTGGAGAAGCCTTCCTCTTCCATCCATGAACAGGTGAGGTCATCATGGGACCACTGGGGCTATTTCTGAATGCAGAGGTGCTTCACGGCAGCAGCTGCCACACCAGAATTAGGAACAGTGGCTTCCCTCAGGGCTGCGGTTTAGTTAAATATAACTGATTGGACTTTTAGTCAGTGCTCCAATCATGTTACGGTGTTAAAGTTTTAGATTTAGGTAGCAGCCCCAGACAGGCAGTCTTCATTGGGATCATAATGTTGGGAAACTCAGTTTAAAGGGACCATATCAGCTAATGTCTTGTATATTGTTAAATGTTTATGATCCACAGCTGCAGGTTTCAGACCCATAAAGTAAAATAAATTATCTTTACCAGAAACTCCGCAAAATGAAGTAAAAAGTCTGCTGCTGATCCAAAATGCTGCAGCCAAATTTCTGCTGAAAATTAGAAAGAGAAAAAATATTCCTCATATTTCTGCTTCTCTGTATTGCTTACTGTTAAATCTGATTAAAAATTCTCCTTTATTCTGTGACAGACAAATGTATATGTGTACTCTTAAGGCCAGGCTTAAACTTTTCTTTTTTTTAAAGCTTATAGTTAGAGTAGCTCAGGTTATCGTGAGCTATTCTATAGCTCTATAGAAAAGTTCATTTCACTGCTAAGCTGCTCCTTCACTGTCAAAAAATTGAAATTTTGTTTTGTATACACTCTGTGTATACAAAATGACAATAAAGTTTGTCTAAGTCAAAGTAATGCTGCTATAGGCTTAGACCGGTGGAGGACATGGGGACCCCTTTTCCTCCCTCTGCTTCATTCTATCTCTATTCTCCCATTGTGAATATTTGTTAGTTCAATCTCTAACGTTCTGCTCTGTCTGCCTTTTCTTATAGTAGCTTCATCTGGTCTGTTTCTGCTTGGCTTTGACTCAATATGTCATGACTCAGAACGGAGGAC
>NW_015150644.1:1108455-1117559 GCF_000732505.1 Cyprinodon variegatus
CCTGGTTCTGGTTGCCGCAGGCTTCTTCCTGTTCAAAGGGTTTTTTCCCTTTCCACTGTTGCTGCAGAGTCATCGACAAAATGCAAGCACATTTCTGCTGTCTAAATGTTAATCAGGATGAGCTGCAGCTATAAACTTGCTCTGGTCAGACGAGGCACAAGAATTTTTTTCTGACATGCAAAATCCTTTATGCTGAACAAACTCTGCATGCAGCATGCAGCACAGCAGGAGCAGTATCATGCTGTGGGAGGCAGCAGGAAGAGGGCAGCTGGTTTGAGTTGATGTGAAGATTAAGGAAGCTGGAAGAAAACCTGTTAGAGGAGAAGAATCTGCTGATCCTATTTACGGTGAAGAAGAAACAGACCAGTGAAGCCTGAGCCTTAAGACTAGGTTTGGACGTAAAACTAAAGTTAAACTCTCTCTTTTGTCTGATCAACTGTTTGATCAACTTATAGCAGAATGATGATGTATAGATAAATCGCTGCAGCTTCAACTTTCTGCAGGAAAACCACTCTGAACTTACAGCAAATTTAAAAGAACGAAACTAAACTTTAAAAAAAGTCCTGGAGGAAAACGGTAAGGATTTGGGAATTTGTAATCAATATTTCTCATTTTCTTAAAAAGCACTTGAGCCATTTTTTTGCAAAATGTTTCATCTTTTAGTGCGATGAACACACGCATACTTTTGGTAAGACGTGGCGCACTTGTGAGGCATGAGGACAGGAACCTCTTGTTTGATGCTAAATGACGTAGGACTCTTTCCCAGTCCTTGCAGAAAGCATTAGAGGTCTGTCTGTCTGCTCGCTCCTCCTGAGCCTAATGGGCCTTGATGACAGCGATGCTTCATCTCAAGGTGGAGGAGCTTTTTTTCAGTCAGCAAACAAACCGAGTGTATGACCTTCTCCTTCGATGGCGGCTGGTTTTTAACAGCGACTGCTGGAGAAACAAGGCTTAAGGTGAGAAACTGAAGGAAAACCTCAGAAGAAAGGAGAGGATGAATTTCCATCATTGGGAGGAAGATGCTGACGCCTCCTGAATCCGACCCGTCCGTCAGTTCTGCTCTCACTGACACCAGAAAGTACTTCACACAAACCGTTTTATGTAATTCCTCTAAGATTTAGATTATCTAGATAGTTTCCAAATCAGACAAAGAAAACTTGAGTAAATAAAAAGAATTATTTTAATTAATAATGTATTTAATTAGGGTGAGTGAGCCATTCTAATCAGCCTGCCCCATGTGGCTAAAGCTTTGGTCACTGCAGGTAAACGCAACTCAAATCAGGTTTTCTTAACAGCCTATTTCACATCTTTTCACCCTTAAAAAATGATGATTTTAGGCACTTTCATATGAGGTAAAACATGGATAGGATTCAGCTCAGGTAGCATCTTCTGGATATTTGATTTTAGAACAAAAGGAAAATCAAATTAGTCATAAAAAAACAATGTCGAAGCATATTTGTTTCTTTTGTTCTCAATATTAAAACCTACGGAGCCCCTTTGATGACATGGTCAAAAAAAAATTTTTATTGTGGCCACGAAGTAGTATTTTGTGCGCACCAAGTAGTATTTCGTGGCCACGCAATAAGTATAACGTATATTTAACGTATACTTAATAATATTAATATCATTCCTGGACAACTGGGTAAGCAAATCGAGCGCGCCTTCTCTAAGGTCTAAGGCGCACTCTATTTGCTTACCCAGTCGGTCTCCGCCAGTCACGTGACATTTGTTGCGAAGACGCCATTTTAGGTGGAAAAGGCGTAGTGTAAACAACCGCAGCATAGCTAAACGAAGGACTAAAGGCCCGTTTACATAGCAGCCTGTCCAAGATAAGTAATTACAGTTAACATAAGCCTGAAAACAGGGGCGGATTTATTGATATTATTAATAAGTATTTAGTGCGCACGATAAACTTGTTGCGTGGCCACGAAGTAGTATTTCGTGCGAAATACTACTTGGTGCGCACAAAATACTACTTCGTGGCCACAATTAAACATTTTTTTTGACCATGTCATCAGAGGGTCTCCCAAAAAACCAGAATGAAAATAGAAAACATTTCCATTCTTTATTTTTAACCCTTTACAGGCCACTCAGTGAAATACTTTGAAAAATCACAATTTTAAGCCAATAGTGTAATTGGAAGACAAGACCGTACACTGCAAAAACTATCTAGAAATAAGTAAAAATTTCTTAAATTAAGTGTATTTACCCTTAATTTGAGTAGGTAAATGAGATAGTTTGCCAATGGAAGGAGTAATTTTACTCTTAAAGTAAGATAAATAGATAATATGCTCTTGAAATAAGACTTTTATGTTATTTTATGTGTAAATTGTCTTGTTCCATTGGCAAAATGTCTCTTTTACCTCCTCAATTCAAGAACAAATGCACTTATTTTAAGAAAAAATGACTTATCTAGATTCAGATTTTTCTGCACCTTTGCAACAATCCAAAAATATGAATATTTTGATGGTAAAAACATTTCTTTTTGGTAGAACATAACCTTAGAGGCATTAATGCTGATAGTGGCACCTAGATGTATTGGTTTATAAACCTAAATATAATCGTTAATTAGGCTTATTAACTTTTCAACCAGCTTTTAACCTTTTTTTCTTGACTTGTTAACTTTTTCCAACTTAATCTACAGTAGATTATATCATTCCAGGGCTCATACAATTGGTCAAGTGCCAAGATAAGATGTACAGCCATGTAAGCAGGATCTTTGCTAAATGCCAGGATATAGATCTTGTGTTTCTAGACCTCACTGAGGTCAATCTCTCTGCTTTTTCTCATAGTAGCTTCATCTGGTCTGTTCCTGTTTGGCTGTGACTCCATCCTGGAGAGAAATATCAGCTGTGCTGCTGCCATCAAACTAAACATTCCTGTAGTGACAGTGGAGAGGAAAAACTCCTTTTAGCCTCTATGAGAGTAGAGACTACCGGTACTCTTCCTGGGGTCCATTTTCAACAATAACCATCACAATCAGTACATGCAACAAACTCACAATAGAAACAAAGATTATTTAAAAAGACAATCAAAAAACAAACAAAAGAAAACCAGAAACATACACTATGTTTCCCAGGTTATAAAACAGAATTCCCTTATTATAGATTTTTTGTTCACATTTCACAAATCACAGATAAAAATAAAAGAAGCACAAGAAACACATAAAATATTTAAAAAGATAAAAGTAAGGTGGATAAAAGAGACAGAAATGTAAAAAAATAATATGTGCAAATGAGAGCATAGGCCTGAATTCATGCAACATGTGGCTATCTGCTTTTCCTGGTAGAGTTTAGCAGCTGAAGGGCAGAGGGAATAAAGGAGTGTTTGTATCTGTTGGTCTGAACTGGTGGGTATTTAAAACGGGAACCAGAGGGTAGAAACTGAAATTCAATATGTAGGGGATGGGTATAATTATCCAAAATGGACTCAGCCTTCCTGATTACCTGATCTTCATACATTTCAGTCATGTTTTTCTGTTGAACACCCCTGTCAGGGAGACAGAAGTCTCTCAAAGTTTCACCAGAGCTGTGATAAAGTGCAGCCAGTGGGAAAGCAGCAGCTGTTGGACAGATATTAGCCCCAAGAAAGGCAGGCTGATATCAGGAAGCAGCACATCTGAGCTGCTGGAAGATACTCATCTGAACTCTGTGGTGAATGACGTCACCGCCTCTGGTTGCCTCTGAGATGAACTCAGGAGCAAACAGTAAATAAACCTTTAAAAAATGACTGATAACTTTTTTCTCTTGCAGGTGCAGCTAAAATCTGGAAGATTTTACTTCAAATTCAGCTGCACCAGAACCTAGAGTGTAAAACCAAAAGGAGGATTTTACTGACACCTAGTGGCACAACTAAAAACTACACCAGCATACCATCCCCACCACCATCTGTCATTGAAACACTTTTAGCTGAGGCTGAGATCCCAGAAATCACTGCTTCCATATTTAATTTGCTATAGGATATCTTTTCTTCTGCAAACAGAACTTAAAATCAGTTTATTTAATGATAAAGTCCTGGTTCTTCCCTTTTGGGACTTCTTTTGGACTGTTTTGTTGATCTTTGGTTTATTTTCCAATATATTCAATCGGAATGTTTTCAGACCAATTCACAATGCAAATCCATGAGGTGAATAAAACATTATTTGGCCAAATAGTGTTTTATTGAATGATTTGCTTAATCAGGAACCAAAAACCTTTAGTTAAATTATTCTTTACCCTCTTTAGCTAGCAGCGAATAGACATCAGGATTCCACTAAATGACTCTTGGTCAGACTTGCTAATGGAAATGTAATGAGCATCTGAGGAACACATGAACACTAATGTTATATCAGTGTTTAAACTCTTAGTGAATAAAGCTTGTCTAAGCTTTAGCAACAGCTAAACACATATTCCTGTAGCATAGCATAGCATGCTGTCTATTGTTTAGCATCAATTAGCATCATCTTTTCTCAGTAGGAAACACATGATATGAATAGCATCTTTAAAAGATATGTTTGTTCTGTCCCTAATCATGCCAGACCTGCAAACCTTTTTCCATATCCATTTGGAAAGCTTGAGTTTCGTCCATTTGCAGCTCTGCAGTCAGGGCACAGCAGGGGTTCTTTGTCAAGGAATTCCTTCTCTCATCCAGTCTGTTCTCTATAAGTTCTGAAACTCAAGAGAAATGTGTTGCAAAAGGTCTGTTTTGCAGCAGTTTGGGTCTGAAAGGTTCTGACTTATCCTTGATGGTTCTGGAGATTTGGTTCCCCTGGGGCCCGCATCTCCACTGTGGTGGAGAACCAGCCACAGCGGACCCCAGCTTCATGGGCAAGGGAGAGGAGGCAAGGAGAGCAGGAGCCAAAGAGAGCAGAAGAGATCAGGAGCAGAACAGACTGAATTCTGTGTGTTCTGTGGTTTTGTCTGTCCTCACAAAGAGGGGGGTGGCGGTTGGTCACACCTCTGTGACTTGCCTGTGGAGGCCTTGACTGAAACGGAGGTTGTTGCAGAGATTCCACAGCTGATTCCTCATCATCATGTCAAGATGAAATATGGACACTGGTTCCCAATGTCCAAAAAGTATGATCAAGGCATATGGCACAACACACCTGCTCCATCTTCAACTCATTAGTCCATCCTTTGTTCTGTTCCCCTTATATACACCACTTCTGCAGTCACTCTGCTGGTTCCGGGTTGTTTAGTTGCTCCCGCATCTCTGGCTTTACACAGGATTTTTCCCTGATTCTGTTTTTTTGGTTCTTAGTATCTTTGGATTTTTGGTCGTCTGCCTGTTTTTTGTTTTTTTTTTTTGTTTTTTTTTCATTAAATCTACAAGATTCGCCTCTGCCTACTGGTCTCTACAATTGGGTCCACGACCAATCTCCATACAAATCCTGACATAACGGCTTTATAAATGATGCGCTTACTAGAGCTGCTGAGCAGTCAGCCTGATGACTATTTAAGTTGTTTTTGCAGATATACTGTTCATTTTTCTCCAGCTATGGTGCTGAGCATAACCAAACATCTTTTCTGGAGCTCATTTAACAGGATCGTAGAAGTTATTATTTTTCGAGAAAATGTTTATTTGTTCTTAACAAAATACACTTAATTGGTTTTCATGATGCCAAAATCATCCGTATTAAGACAATAAAAGACCTGAAATATTTCAGTTAGTGTGCAATGAATCTAAAAATATATGTTCAAGTTTTATCATTACATTATGAAAAATAATGAACTTTATCACAATATTGTAATATTTTGAGAAGGACCTGATTCCCAGCATCAGGAGCAACTTCCAGCAATATCCCAGTAAGTTGATCAACATTCAGTCCCTGTTCACTGGTTGCCACTTGTTTAATCATTTACATCTTCTGCTCTGTCGTTTTAATGTGCCAGTTTTGTTCATAGTGTGTAAATAATTGCGTTCTGTTCTGTAGTCTGTGTTTTTTATCACCGTATTATCGGGTATTTCATTAGTAAGCCCTTTAGTAGCTTTGGGCAATTCTAAATCAAAGTTCTCACATCTATAAACATGCATGGCAAATAAATGGGATTGTATTTTTTCCTTTGTTCGCTAAAATGTTGGATTTGCTGTCCAGTTCTTCATTTAAGATTCAGATTAACTTGCCTTTTTTCATTGAGATTCAGAAAGAGACTCGGTAATCTGGCAAACCTGTTTTGTGCTGCTGTGAAGCATTTGCACCCTTTGTGCCTCTCCTAAAAATGTGCTTTTTTTCAGGGTTTCTTTGTCTCAGCGCCAGCAGCTAGCTGGCCTCCTTTAGGTACAGTAGCAGCCATTTACATTCGCTCTTCCTCTCCAACTTCCAGCTACTGTCCTTCTGGGCGTGCATATTTTTTTACTCCGACTCCACCCTTTCACTGAATTACAAGGTCTGACCAGGAGATGATGCTTCTCTTTAGATCTTAATGTCCACAAATCATGAGAGAAAAAATATTTTAGATGTTTGAAAAGGAACTGTAGCGGACCAGCCAAAGACCAGCCAAGGACTAAGAACCAGCAGATGGGGAGGTGAGAGGAAGGCAGGTCAGGAGATGTGATTAGTTCAGCACACTGATCTCCATTTATTGCCTGGATTGCTGATTGCCCGTTGGTAGTACGGAGTCGAAGTGACACCACCGGCCGCCATATTGGTACTCCCTAGTTAGACCAGTCGCAATCTAAACAATCCGTGCGCTACAGCATCGAACAAAGATGATGTTCTCATTTTCAGGGGGACTTACGACTTTTAAAATAAACAAAATCATCACTTTGACACAGACTGGCTGTTTCATAGCATCAGTAGATTACATTAACTTATAATTAAAAAAAAATAGGCCCATCACATTGCATAGTCATTATGAAGTAAATGAAGTCTATAAATCATGTAATATAACATATTATACAAAATCACAATAAAATTAATGGAGCAGAATAATGTAGATGTGCAAAATTGATTATGTACATGTAATATTAAGGGTTGATTACATCTTACATGTCTGATAATGCATGATATTGCTTAGCGCATATATATATATGGGTCAAAAGTTTGAGTTGCATTTTTTCCGTCAATATATTTCTGCACATGACTTTTTCAAATAAGTACAACAAACACTACAAAAACGACAGCCTCATCCGATTAATAAAGAATTACTACATTGACATTTCACAGTGAATTACTGTCTACTCATGAAATACTTTCAACCATGAAATAATGCCGACATTAGGATACCCACCTGTAGTTCTGATAGCATCCAGCAGGTGCCGCCATTCTAAACTGTATCAAATGTATGAAGCATGGTGTCGAGTTTTGACATGTTGTGTCACATTGGTTCCCTGCATTGAAACTGCCATCAATAGCCCTGCTAAACAACCCAGCCACTTTAAAGATCTGGAATAAACCACTTCTAATTCAGGGGTTAAAACATTTACATTTTGCCAAAGCGAAACCTCAAAGAAAACAAAAACAAAAAAAGAAATTCATTCAACTTTGACAAAAAAAAAAGCAAAAAAATTATCTTAACCCAAAAAAAAAAACCCAACCATAGAGTCCCTGTTCACTTTCCTCATGAGGTTGATTTAAAATACTACTTACTTGTCAGCACTGCTCACTGGAGCGTTTCCATGGCAACATAAGACCAGGTAACCTTAAAGAAAAAAGGAGCGACAAGAACAATGAAAAATTTATCTTACAGTTACATTAAAGGTGGATCTCAAAGTGAAAAACTTACACAAATATTCCGTTTTTGAAAGAGATTGTCAGGTTGAGGAGAGGTTTGAGGACCCAAATGCAGAGGCAGGGAGGCAGAGGTGAGTTCTTGTAGTTTTAATTGAATGTTCACATGTAACAAAGGCAGGAATCCAGGAATCCAACTTAAAACTGTAAAACAAACCAGAACCATGGAAACATCAGGTAAAATAAGCACAAGCAGCCAAGAAAAGACGAGGAACCAGCACTGAGGAACTGCACAGGGAGAGTATTTATGGCTGACTGAACAAAGGCGGGGCTAACGAGCTGATTGGGAGCAGGTGTGAACAGGACCAACTGGGAGGAAGCCAATGGGAAAGGGGGAAAAAAAACAAGCACAAGAAAGCAACAGAGGATAATTAAAGAACTCAGGTCTGGTAGAATAAACTACAAAGACACAGAACACAAATAAACTTAAAAATAAACCCAAGCAGAGGGCAGAATCCTGACAGAGATTGTTTAAAAACTGAGTATGTTTGAACCTGTTATTGAGGGGATTAAACTCTTACACACTTGATTTTATTTATTTGTATTTTTTTCATTAGAAATTAACATTTAATTATTTTTACTTAATCTAGAATTAAATATTTATCCCCTTTTAGCCTATTTCTAAAATCCATAAATGATGGAAGACTTGAAATAATTAAGGTGGATAAAAAATGCCTTATTAATTGTTTTTGTAGTAATTTCATTCTGGTGATTGATTAAAATACAACCAAGTTTTTGTTAAATTCGTTGAGGTGGACTTGTTTTATAAGCTCTGTCACACAAAGGATTGTGGGTAATTGTCCTACAGGTCCCTATGCTAACTTAGTGGCACTAGGTAGTGCTTCCTGGTCCTAGCTCCTTCCTAACTGCCAGCGCTATTCTAATAGCATTTTTATGGCGACCAAGGACAAACTGTCCTTCGCTATTAAAGGTATTCGGATCGTGAAGAGAAGTGACTCAATACAGAGGTAATCTGGGGGAAAAGACACATCAATCAAACAAAATGCAGAAAGAATGAGTAAGAAAGAAAAGAAAAACTTAATAAAAGTATTTGGGCTCATTGTCCCCATATGGCTGGCACTGCTCCTGCTCATTCAGGGTGTTTAGTTGGGTTCAGTTCAGGACTCGGCTCAGTTCTTACACACCAACCGCATGTATCCACGTATCTGTGGACCCAACAGTTAAAAGTGATTTAGGAGATCTTGGAAAAACATTTCCAGCAAGCTATATTTTTGAACATACACAACCATGCCTCTGCCTTCAGACCACCCCTGAAAACCACGCCTTGAAAACACATGAACGTGCAGGGGCGTGCATACATAGACACTAGGTGGTGCTAAAGCACTAGGAAGTTTGCCCTTTTTCAAAGAAAATGCCCTTTTGAAACTCGTTTTTT
>NW_015150644.1:1119045-1120970 GCF_000732505.1 Cyprinodon variegatus
AATGATCAAGTCTGTTATTGTAACAGACTTGATGCTTTAGTCTGTTCTGTTGGTGATGTGACTTTTTTCCATTGAAAACTGACGTTTAGAGAATGTTACAAATAAAAGTCAAATTTCATTCAACATGCGTGTATTTTTTTTTTTATAATTAAGTGTTCCACGTGCGCTAAAAAGTGCCCCCCCCCTCCTGAGCACCTGCCCCCCAAAATGTCTGAGCACGCCTCTGTGAACGTGCATGCTGTCTGCAGGACGTCTAGAGCAGGAGGAGCACTGCTGATGATGCAAAACGCTATGATCACTCCTCTGAAACAGTTTATTAACGCACTAATTAACTTAAAATGTACAAAACTGCCAGTAGAATATGTTCGCTTTTATTATCCTGGAGCCTGCAGTTTGGATTACGTACCTGAAAACCACCTTCCAGCTGCCACGGCAAACCGGTAAACAGGAGGCGAGTGGGCCAGAGGCTGCTGTTGAATGGGATTCCCAGTGACAGCGCACCGTCGGTGTACGGGGGTCTGAGCGGCTATGAAAGAAATAATATTTGAAGGCAGGATGGTAATCTGGATGAACTGACTGAACAAAAACGATATTTCCAGGTGGACTTTGTCACTTCAAAATAGATTCAAACTACTTTCTACCCAGCAAATATAGCTGCCATTGTTCCAGGCAAAGAAGAAAGGATAGGGTAGCTCCACCCAACATGCATCAGACCCACTTGTTTCACCACGCAGCTAGAGCAGCAACTGGGCTTTTGGTCGACTACAGCGCGTGACGGTATCCTGGACACAGGTGGCCCCGTGCTTCCCCGCCTGCCTTACCTGTCCCCGACCGGCGGCTCATGGCTCTCTGCTGAGGTCCGGTCCAATCAGCGGCCCCAGTAGTCGAACCCCCCCCCAGGAAAAAAAGTGTCCTCCTGTTCAGAAACCCAAATCAAATCTAGTCACCCTAGCCAAGATTCCTGAGTCGCGCATTAGAACTAAACTTGTACAAGCATCAAACATGAAGCAGCACGCGCGTTTTTGCTGCTCTTGCTGCTTTAGGTGTGAACGTAGCATAACAGTGGCTAGCTTCCAGCGATGGCGTCCTGCACGAGCATCGGGGGGTCGATTCGCTCATGTGTCAGGGTACGAGCACAGGGGGGAGGGACAAGCAGACGACCATGATTGACGTGTCAGGAACCAATCGTGTAGAACGGACAGTCTTTTGTGATTGGTTGGGGTTACTCATTCATTTCTCACTGTAGCGGGGAACATTTATTTTAGTTTCACTTCCAGACCTTCTATTTCAGTGCTTGCTAAGCGGCTGTGGGGAGATCTTGCATCAAAAAAGATTTCCTACTGCACCTTTAAGAGGAATTGACATCCTGTTTCCAGAATGTTGTCAATATAAAATAAATTATTATGCATAATTTATTAAATGTTCCTACTACAACAAATAAGATGAGCCCAACTCCTACCCTCCCCAAACCATAAACCCTCCCCCAGGTAACCAGGCAGCAGGTCAATTCAATTCAACTCAGTTTATTTATGTTGATCCAATTAATAACATGTCATCTCAAGGCACTTTATTGAGACAATGCAGCCAGATCATCCACTCACATTGGTTCAAAGTTTTCTATCTAAGGAAAACAGTTTAATTGCATCATCAGTTTTATTGCAGGTGATGATCAGTCAGCTGCAGCCACACACGGCTGGATAGAGCATGACAATCTGAAACTTTCAACAAATGGCTGCAGCAGGAGCGTTCCTTAAAAAATATAATTATGAAATTTAACAGTCAAACTCAGTGGGCGGAAATAGAACCGACTTAATAGAAACCCTGACGTCTGATTGGCTGCTTGTCACTGAGAACGACAGCTGTCTCTTTCAAGAAACTTTCATGATGAGTTTTATGCACAGATGACATGAAACAGAGAGAAATAA
>NW_015150644.1:1125785-1129934 GCF_000732505.1 Cyprinodon variegatus
GAATTCTGACTTTTTTTCCCCGAATTGTGAGTTATTTCTCAGAATTCTGACTTTTTTCTCCGAATTCTGAACCCTTTTCCCGTATTGTGAATTATTTCTCAGAATTCTGACTTTTTTTCTCAGAATTCTGACTTTTTTCCCCGAATTCTGACTTTATTCCATGAATTCTTACTTTTTTCTCAGAATTCTGATCTTTTTCCCCGAATTGTAAATTATTTCTCAGAATTCTGACTTTTTTCTCAGAATTCTGACTTTAATCTCAGAATTGTGGATCTTAATGTAGATGGGCACCATGAAGGCAGAGATGTGGAGCGCTCAGCTTCATTGATTAAGATGTGAGTTGTTTGGCAGAAACAGGAACACATTGGTGGAAAATGATGGAATTAGGCGACTCTTACATGCCTGGGGTGTCCCTGCTGATGGTATTTTATTAATTGAAGAGCAGAAAGTCATTAAAACAAGAGAGCTAGACTCTAAAACAGACATGGCTACGGCTAAACATGCTAAGATGTTTGTTAGCTGTCAGAACTCAGTCAGACTTCTGAGAAAAAAGTCAGAATTATGACTTTTTTCTCATACTGAAATAAAATTTAAAAATCAATTCACTTTTTTTTCTTTTTTTTTTCAGTGGCCCCAATCCTCTTCTGGTACAAATAAATGTTGGTAGAAATTAAATTATACAGTGAGACATAAATGTATAAATTTCTTTTTTAATTACCTTATTTATTTATTGTCCGTTATTTTTTTTAAGTATTTATTTATGTGCATGTTGTATTATTTTGTCTGTTTTGTTCTTCCTTTGTATTTTTTTACCCTATTTATTTCAAAATTCTGCAAATATGGTAAAGCTGGTCCTCCATAAATGTGTCCATAAATGATATAAGGGGGAATCTATACGGGAATAATGAGTATCCCGTAGAAACACAATAAACAATTTAATCCCATTCTAAAATACTCATAAACAATTTTTTTATGGCTTTATAACTGCTACATGTAATCCTCAGTCGGCCTCAGCAGATGGCCGATAACACTGACACAGCACTGGGACTTGATCAACAGCCGATACCGCACCGTGACGTCACAGACCAATAGGTGGCAGTAGTGTTCTTTGACAAACATGGATGCCTCCAGTAAAGCACATTCATATGAAAATGACTCTGAATTAAAAACACTGATCATTTATTGAACAGGATGGAATCATTTCAGATTTAAAGAACTTTCAGAAGTTTGAATTCTGATTGTGACCGTATTTTTTTTGTTAGTTTTTTTCAGTTTTTAGATGTTATGCAGAGCGATCAGATGCAAATTCATCCATTACAAAGAGTTTTATTCAATCAAACTAATCTAACGTTATCCAGTCCAGCTGGAGCGTTCAGTCATCATCAATTTGCATTAAAACTTCCCTGCATGAAGGAAACAGCAGAAACTATAGCAGCTAAATAATGTTTGATGTGTCAAGAACTTCAACAAAAGAAGATCAGCTGCTGAGAAGAAGACCTCTGAGGGGTCCTGGAGTCTCCTCCTGAGGAGGGTCCTGCAGATACCACCAGTGCAGAGCTTGTTTAACAGTCATAACACCGTTTAGTGCAAAAGGTGACATTCGGTGGATGGAATTAGAGGAAGAAACTGGAAATTAACTTTACTCTGAAATGTTTGGAAATAAAATCATTAAGTGGCAAAAACTCTCTGAAACTTTGCTTGACTTCAAAGTTTTTATTTTTGCTGACTGATGCTTTGCTCTGAGCAGTAGAAGCTGAATATGAGCAAATAAAAGCTCTTCATGGAGATCTGCCAACTGTGGAAAGAAGGCGGGTCGTGGCCCCACCCCAGGTGTCGCGCCGCGTTTTAAATAGAGGAGGAGGAGGAAGAGCGACATCATCATCACAGGCAGCACTTCTTTCACCTGACATGATATCCTCATTTCTCTGGAGTTCAGCCAGCATCCTGCACTGAGGACTGAAGCACTGAGCAGTAAGTAAGAACGGCAGATTTCCTTCTTCCAGTCAGAATTAGAACAAATATCTGCTTCTATGCAGATGATGCAGCTCAGTTTGTGCTAAATGAAAAAGATGTGCAGTAATAGTTTATTTTTATGTGGCGTGTTACAGAGATAAATATTTTCTTTTAAGATTTGCACACAAATAACTAAAAAAGCATATATTTTCCTCTTGTAAAGTTAGTATAAAAGCCAAAATCTGCCTTAAAGATGCGTCCTACAGGTTTCTTGTTGCACGCCGAGGTGCTGCTGCCCGCCACACATGGGTACATCCTCTGACATGTCACCGTTTTGGTGTAAACGCTAAGCTTGGCTGGAGCGAGGAGCGGCTGAACCTTATAAGGTGAAATGCCAGCCAGGTTCTCCTCAGCATCCCAGTGTGGGCTACTAGGCTAGCAGGAGCAAAGGGTTAGCCAAACATGGGCATTCCAGCATGGCAGCTCTGCAGTTTGACTATGGGGGTTATCTGTGTGCTGCTTTTCATCTTTTATTACCTTCTGTTCAATGGGAGGTCAGAGGAGCCTTGTGACCTGCAGGAAGAGCTGCAGCTCAGGATAAGTCAGTAAGTAGCTGGATGCAAAGTGAGGGAAATGTGCTCAGGCTGTTATCAGCTCCCTGAAACTGGAGGCAAGTGGAGCTGAGATGCAAAAGCAGCAGCTTTGAGTCACGGATGGAGGAGAGAAGATCAGCCTTTAATCAAAGCTTGCATGTAATCAGGGTGAAGGTTTAAAGTCCGGATGGGGTTTTAGTTCTTAGCCATAAAGAAGAGGAACAGCCATCCTGGGATTAATATCCAACCTGAAGTTTTCTGTGTTGTTTCTATATCCTGTCTGTGTTATTTTTTTCTAAATTAAAGAACCTGATGGATTAATGAGATTCAGTCACCAGCAGATCCCCAGATTTCCTTCATTTTCAGGTAAAACTCACATTTAGATCCTTTTTCTATTTGGATTCGGATCCATTCTGGATCATCTGGGACCCTGATTAAACCAAAGTTACTTTAATTAACCTCCTATTAGGAGATACCATGAATAATAAAAGCAAATTGCCCTGCAGTAGTTTATAGAAAGATGTGTGAAAATTGTTTTGCAAAGTGGGAAAAGTTTTATCCACAATCTGTTTAAGAAGGGAAACATAGTTAGAGGTCAGGGTTTGTTTTCTGTCGGTTCCTCCGCCTCAGCAGGTGGTAATTATTTTATAAACGTCTATAAAACTATGAAAAAATATATTATTTTGACTTTTTTTGCTGCTCAGACTGGATCCTGAAACCTCTTCATATACGACTATAATTAATACGTTTAGGTTATTAGAAGCTTTGTTCATATAGATTAATGTCACATAGATTGATGATTTTAAGCCTTTTTTTTTCTAATTATCAGGATGAAACACTAATGAAACTCCAAATTCAAGGTTTAAACATAACAGACCAATAAAATCATTAAGTTAATCTAATCTAAAGGGGCTTTATGAAAAATGGAGATAAAAAAAAAAAAGTTCAGAGTGGCTTTTGACTAAATTATCTAAACATCATTATTATTGTTTTCAGTCCAACTTTCATTTAATTTTCTTTTTTTTTGGTATAATCATCCTATTTTAACTTATTTTACTAAAGACTAAGACTTGCTATATAACTGAGTTTAACGGCAATATTAGAATAGAGAATTAGGGGAAATACTAAGAGATATATATATATATATTTTTAATTACATAAATAAAGCCATAATATTAGGTCTATGACATTAAAGTAATAAAATTACAAGAATAAAGTTTTAATGTATTCTTAAAATTTTAAGAATAAGGTCATGTTAGGAGAATACTGTGATATAAACATTTTCCCAGGCTTGATAAGATCAAAGGTTTCTTTTTATTAAAAAAAATCTTATCTTATAATATTACAACTTTATTTTTGTGATTTTAAAAAGTCACAGTTTGGCCTTAATATTCTGTAGTAGAGCCTATTTGAATAAATTGAGTAAATAATGTTAGACTGGAGAAATGTCTCAGGACCAGTTGTTAAAATTCAGACTGAACTTTTTCTCCGTTTTTAGAAAATAATAACAGATGGCGGCCATTTTTGTTATAAGATGTGTGCTAACACTCATCAGTACTTTGATCATGTGCTTTGAAATCTGGTGGCAATGTGTATGGATGTT
>NW_015150644.1:1133793-1135873 GCF_000732505.1 Cyprinodon variegatus
ATGTAAGTTTGCGTAGTTTTAACACAAACGTTTAATTTTTAATATTGCACCAGTACAGTTAATGAGCAACCTGTACTTGTGTGCTTGTTTGTTCTGTCTAAAATGTTTATTTTGGAATAAAGAGGTTAATATAAAAAATATTTTTTGTCCGATTCATCGATTAATCGAAAAAATAATCGGCAGATTCATCGATTTTTAAAATAATCGTTAGTTGCAGCCCTACTATTAATGTAGAAATGAATGCAAAAAAAGGAATATAATTGAATTGAATTAGTTATTTGATACGTCCCTAGACTTAAGCAGAAGGTTCTGCAGGGTTTGAGGACGGCTCTTATTGGGTTCAGCGGGTTTTAGGTTGTGTTTGAGCTGGAAACAGTCAGACAGATCTGGCAACCCTGATCAGAGCACATCAGATATAACTGGAGAGTCCAGCTTTGACCGCTGACCTTCAGGTAAAACAGTAAAAGTTAAATAGTCTTATATGTTTAAGATCTTACCTTTATTTCATGTTTTTATAGATCTTTTTAAACTCTAACCGTGGAATGAAAGCATCATATGTGCTTTTATATTGTTGTAGATTGGTCTCAGTTTTAGTTTGAATTTGAGAAAATAATGTTGCCAAATATAAAGAAGTGTAATAATCTTTATTTTGCTACAGAAAGTATTCATTAAACTTCATTTCCTCTCTAAATGTTCTTCAATTAACAAAATATGTTGGTGTTTAACTTGTGTGACGTCAGCAGGCCAGAGGTCAAACAGCCAGAGGTCACATCAACCCAAACCACTGACGCCAACCTCAACATCTGTTCCGCCACCTCTGAATCACCCACAAACGCCTCCGTTTCTGCTGCTGAAGCCCCTTTCCGAAGCTCCGCCCCCACCGACCTTTCCAACATGGCCGACCTCCCTACCGATGACAGCAAATTCCTCTTCCTTGAAAACGACTTCCGTAACAGTGGGGTGGCCCAGGCTGACTGGATGGCTAAGAAGATGGTGTGGGTCCCATCAGAGAGGGAGGGGTTCGAGCCTGCTAGCATCAAGGAGGACAAAGGAGAACAGGTACAGATTCTAATGATCTCGTTAATCAATCAGTTGTGTTTCTCAGGGGTCACCCTTTGGCCCCTCGTTATCATTATACTGTAGATCAGTGTCGCATCTCAGAACAGAAGGACCCAGTATTCAGGCAAATAGATCAGAACAGGAGCACGGAGGCTCAGGGATCCACGAGTCCAAAGACAGTTCAGGCAAACCGTTCCGACGGGAACAGGAAGGCTCAGTATCTGAGAGGCAGAACAGGTCAGGATCTGGAAATCAGAAACATCAAGGCAGTCTCACCATTGGCTAGAGAGAAAAAGATAATCTGTCTCTGATGACTGGATGCAAGCGCCTTACATACAGGCAGGAGCAGGTGGATCATATGAGCAGTGATGAGAAACCAGGCAGAGTTAGACAGGTGAATGAAATAAGTAATGAAGCGAGTCGTCAGTGCCAAGATATGGCCAATCAGGATCTAAAGAAGCAGGTTAAAAACGACCATTTCTTTACAGATGCCAGTGGATCCCAGCTGCATAATAAAACAGCTTTGAGACGCATTTTGTTTGGGACAACAAATGTTTTTCCTTTTTTTCAGTCCATTGATTCCTCATCCAATAAAACCAACCATGTTTTCAGTCTCGCTACAAATTCTGTGGGTAAATCTAATGCAGGCAGAGAGGGACCGCGCCTCGCTCCTCCGTTTTATTACCGATTGTTCGTCATCTGTCTTCAGGTCTTTCCTGGTTCCTCTCTACCCCTCATTGCTACACATTTACATACAGAACCAGGACTGCAGCCCTGCAAATAGACCATACGTGTACATATGAAGTAGCAGCCATTCAAAATGGCCCTTCCCAGCTAAATGCCAGCCGAATAGCAGCCCACTTCCCTGCAGCTTGCCACCATCAGTGTGTGTGTGACTAGGTGAATGACGGAATGTAGTGTAATGTCAAAAAACGAGGACAGATGGACCCAGTATTCAATGAGGCAGTCAGTGGGAAAGTTCAAAGGGTTTATTTAATGAAAAACAAAGCTAAAAGGGGAG
>NW_015150644.1:1137736-1138780 GCF_000732505.1 Cyprinodon variegatus
AAGTACGGAGGCCCAATAGTTAAACAACGTATTAATGTAGAAATGAATGCAACAAAATAAAAAAGAAAATAATAATAATAAAGTTCCAAAGTTATTTGGAGCCTTAAATTAAGACCAATATAGCTTTGTTAGCCTGCTAAAGATGATGTTAGCATGTTAATTTGATGCTAGCAAAACATCTGTGCTTAATTCACCTTTAGTTAGCAAACAAAGAAACTTTAGTTATAGCTTATAGTTTAGCATACTTAGCATGGTAGTAAAACTTTTATATTTGCTGTATTTGTTATTTAATCAAAATGTAGTTCACAGCACAGGGAAAATAAAATCTACACTTAAAAGTTAAAACACAATTAATGTTTTAGAAAATTTTTACCAGTTTGTGTGTTTTTGCTTTTATAAAGAGTCTAACTTTAGCTTATGAAAATGTTAGCTTGCTAGCAGTCAGATGGCCACTGATTCTTAAATCGTTTCTCTATTCACTAGAACGCGAGTAAAGACTCGTGTTCTCGCCAAGTATGTTCTTGAAAAGAACCCAGAAAAGTCTAGAATCGGGGATAATGGGAGCATGCAGCATAGATCTGGGTCAATTAGAACAGCAGCGTACTGATGACATCACCACATTCAAAGCTAGTCTGGAGCTGCATTTCAACTCCTGTTATTAATAGTCTCTAGACAATAATAAATTATGACTTTTTTCATTTAGTGGGGGAATAATGATGAACATAGTCAGATAAACACAAATCAAATGAACATTGTGCCACATAAAACAAAATAAATCGCCATCAGAGCCAGCGGTACTTCACACACGGCTATGCAGAGAGAGGGCTGCTGCAGACGAGCTAATGTTAGCCCTGGATGCTGCAGACGGGCTAACGTTAGCCCTGGCCGCTGCAGACGGGCTAACGTTAGCCCTGCCTGCTTTAGACTGGCTAATGTTAGCCCTGGCCGCTGCAGACGGGCTAACGTTAGCTGTGGCTGCTGCAGACGGGCTAACGTTAGCTGTGGCTGCTGCAGACGGCTAACGTTAGCCCTGGATGCTGCAGA
>NW_015150644.1:1139349-1141970 GCF_000732505.1 Cyprinodon variegatus
AACGTTAGCCCTGCCTGCTTTAGACTGGCTAACGTTAGCCCTGGCCGCTGCAGACGGGCTAACGTTAGCCCTGCCTGCTTTAGACTGGCTAATGTTAGCCCTGGCCGCTGCAGACGGGCTAACGTTAGCCCTGCCTGCTTTAGACTGGCTAATGTTAGCCCTGGCCGCTGCAGACGGGCTAACGTTAGCCTGTCTGGCGGCATATGCACATATTGAGAAAAGGCCATAGATTAATTTCTTTGCTTTTGGGTCTGAAAAGACAAAACATTTTATTGAAACGGTAAATTTTGAGTTTTGAGTCCCTGCAGTCTTTGTAAGAACATTAAGACAAGGAGCAAAAATTAGAGCATTAATCATTTATTTATCTATTGTTATAAAAAAGTTTTCCACACAAATACAGATCAGGTTAATGATGGATGTTCTAAGAGTTTTATTACAGTTTTACTACAGAAAACAGGTCAACTTTCAGGTCTAATACAGGAAAAAATGAACATAAATTTATTATTAATCCCACTTTGGAATATTATTACAAACAACTGTGATTCCTTCCCTCTCCAGACGTACTCAGGTCTGTTCTGTGTGGTGGTGAATCCCTACAAGATGCTGCCAATATACTCTGAGAAGATCATCGAGATGTACAAGGGCAAGAAACGCCATGAGGTGCCGCCGCATATCTACTCCATCACCGATAACGCCTACAGGAACATGCTGCAAGGTGACCCCTGTTCCTCTTTCATCAGGCTCTGGAGGGTTTATCTGCATAGATTTATGCAGGTATTCAAACCTTTTAGCAAAGCTGGACTTTCAGCCTGTTTCCTCTGATAGGACAGGTCAGGTCTAACCGACTCAGGTTTATGCATCTCTCCATCTTTAAACCAGTTAATGAATAATGAAGCTTTTCTTTTATTCATCCCAATTTTTTACTTTTTAGTTAATTTCTGGGAATTTGCTTTAATGTTTCCTCATAAGGTTGTTTCCTAATGAAAAATGTAAAGTGCACCAGTCCCTCCTGCAGCAAAAAAACCGCTAGCTTTGAAACCTAAAAGTTTAAGTTTTAGAGATATTTGCGGGGGTTTTGTATCGTGATTAGAAATAGACTGATGCATCAATCAACTGATAATTTAGGAGAATATTTATATCATTCTCTTGTACTGTTATGGGATTAGCACATCCAGCAGCCATTCCTTAAGATAACGCGACTCCCATTCCAAAGGGGTGGACCCGTTCATCCGTCTTAATTTGCATGTTTTCTAAACTAAAACCAGGCTTTGTTGGACTGCTGGTTAAACCTTGAACTCAATGCTATTTCTGACATTTTAAATTAAAAAATCTTCCTTGAAGGGAAGAGAAATGTCTTTAAACTTGGGGGAAAAAGTCCAGTGGATTGTTTTTTAACTTTTTTGGAATAAGTATTGATTCATACCTGAATAATAAGGTTGGATTTCATTGTTTTATTTGTATCTAAACTGAGAAAAAATGGCAATGTTTGTTATCATTTTGTTTATTATGTATATTGGGGGGAAAAAAAGCAATATCAGCTTCTGAATTCATTAGAGGAAAAAAATCGGTAGTCCATATTGGGACCGGTTAGACATGGGATTCCTAAACTTCTCAGCCAGCCAAATCAAAAAGATGGTTTCCCCACATTTCATGACAAAACCATGAACGTTAGCAGAACTTCTATCTGTCAAAATGTCCTACAACTTAAAGCTTCATGAAGCTTCAGGTCCTTGGTTTTCTTCTTTAACTAATTAGTGTCCCTTTAATGCTTCGTTTTTCAGGTTTTCACATCTGGATATATTTTTTATGCCAAAAAAAAAACAAAACTAATGTTTTCTTCTTTCTTCTTTTTTTTTTTTTTTTACAGTGTTGTCAAAGCCTAAGGAGAAATAAAAATGTCTTTGTTTCCCTTTCAGGGCTTCCGTAGAGCTTTAAAATGCTTTATTCATCCCCTGCAGGGTTTATAACTTCTGAAGCCCAACATGGAAGATAAAAATCTGTTATTCCTGCAGAAATAAGCGCTTCTAAGAAGTCTAGCTGCTCCCCACTCAGCAGTTCTGGGGGGGGGGTTCTACGGCCAAGCATCCTCACTCATCTGGAAGCTGACTGCATCCATCATGGATGAGTGAGGCGTGCTGCTGGCCGCGAGCGGACCTGCCTGACGCCTCAGAGCGTGCCGACCTCAAACTAGCTCCCAACTTTCCATTCAGCCCCAGAACAGCCATACATGGAGCAGACAGAGTCCTGCATCCACCTGCTATATTTAGAGCCACGGAGGATAATCTCAGAGATATTTACCTTCATTTGAGCAAGAGGAGGGTTTCTCTGCTCAGCTTCACTCTCTCTCTCTCTCTCTTCACAGACCGTGAGGATCAATCTATTCTCTGCACGTGAGTCAAAACGCCATGTTTTCCATCATTTCACCATAAATCCTTAATTCAAGGAGGCAGAGCACAACGGAAAGCAGAGTTCACACTTTTATTTAAGATATTTTTAATCCTCTCAGACATAAAACCTTTAGTTAGTTTTCACACCACTGCGAAAAATAAAAACATCAGTTCATTGTTTCTGAAATAAAAACATTTTCCCTGGATTTGAGCCGATGATTTGAGCCGATAAAT
>NW_015150644.1:1143173-1144483 GCF_000732505.1 Cyprinodon variegatus
GTCTCATAAAGGCAAGAAAGACATCAACCCTGTAAGTAGAAATTTGCATTAAATAGGAAAAATGTGTTTGTTTTGCTTTTTTTTTTCATTTGTCTCACAGAGAAACTTTAGTTTTTCTCTCCCTCCTACAGTATCTTCTTACGGAGCCCCTCTGATGACATGGTCAAAAAAAAATGTTTAATTGTGGCCACGAAGTAGTATTTTGCGGCCACGCAATAAGTATAACGTGCGCACGAAATACTACTTCGTGGCCACGCAATTAGCTTAAAGTGCGCACTAAATACTTATTAATAATATCAATAAATCTGCCCCTGTTTTCAGGCTTATGTTAACTGTAATGATTTATTTTGGACAGGCTGCTATGTAAACGGGCCTTTAGTCCTTCGTTTAGCTATGCTGCGGTTGTTTACACTACGCCTTTTCCACCTAAAATGGCGTCTTAGCAACAATTGTCACGTGACTGGCAGAGACCGACTGGGTAAGCAAATCGAACACGCCTTAGACCTTAGAGAAGGCGCTCTCGATTTGCTTACCCAGTTGTCCAGGAATGATATTAATATTATTAATAAGTATTTCGTGCGCACGAAATACTACTTTGTGGCCACAATTAAAATTTTTTTTTGACCTTGTCATCAGAGGGGCTCCGTATCTTCTGTATAAATCCATCCATTCCTGCATTTTAGGCTGTGATTCACCAGATTATGCTGGTTCAACAGCTAGATTAGAAACATCTTTATTTTAATGAAGCTGTGATTCTGGTAAAATAAGTAAAGAAGAAAACTCACAGATACACACAAGATTAATATAAAAAAGATTGACTTTTCAGTTTAAAATAACAGTTTGCAACATTTGACCAAACTATCAGTATAATTTGAGAAATATTAAATGATTTTGAATGAATGTTTTTATGAATGAATATTTATTTATTTCAGACAATAATAATAGTAACAAATTAACAAATAAAATAAATAAATCAAATTAACAAATAAAATAAATAAATCAAAGGAACGAATAATAATAAATAAAACAATTCCAATTTCAGAAATGATCAAATAATAACAATAATTAAATCAATTTTAGAAATACTGGTTTGGTAAACATTAACTTAAATTTCTTGTTCCGATTCGATTTAAATAATTGAATGAACATAAATAGAAATGCACTAAACAATGTTTATCATTAACAAGCATTAAATTTACCCTAATGTCTGTCATTGATTAATTCTTACTGTAAATTGTCTGAAAAGGGGTAAACTTATTTTTCATACCCCTTCTCCCTCTAGTTGCACTGAAACTAACCTAAAAGTACCT
>NW_015150644.1:1147506-1167749 GCF_000732505.1 Cyprinodon variegatus
GTTCTTACGTCCTGACAGATAAACTTCAGAGATGTTTCACAGCTGCTCTCCTTCCACAGGGGAAATTCATCAAGCTGAACTTTGATGTGACCGGCTTCCTCGTTGGAGCCAACATTGACACCTGTATCCTTTTCTGAGCTTTTTTATTTCCTCTGTCTTCCTAAATGAACCAACATGAAGGATTGTCTGCTTAACCCCACCCAAAATGAACAGATCTGCTGGAGAAGTCGCGCTGCATCCGTCAGGCCCAAACTGAGAGAGCCTTCCACATCTTCTACTACATGGTGGCTGGAGCTAAAGACAAGATGAGGGGTGAGAAGGACCGACCTGCAGGACGGGGTAGAGAGGGGATCATCTCTGGGTTTCTGGATGGTGATTGTGATTCTCTGTGTTCCTGCAGAGGAGCTTCTGTTGGAGGACTTCAACAGCTACCGCTTCCTGAGAGCGGGTCACGTGGAGATTCCAGGTCAGGAGGACGACCAGCTGTTTGACGAGACTCTGGAAGCCATGGAGATCATGGGCTTCACTGAGGAGGAGAGATTAGGTACCGATAGACCCCCTCTAATCGTTCCCGGTGTTTCTTGGTAATTTAGCTTCTCTTTTTAAATTGTTGTTCTTTAAAACTCTAAAGAAGGCCACTGGTTCCATATTTCTCCTTTGACTTTTATTCAGCACTTTTCACTCTGACAATCATTTCTGAGCTTCCAAGAGCTCAGTGCTTATATTAACAATTAGCAAAACAAAACAAGAATAAAATTATTAATCTAATTTACAAACTCATCTACATAAAGAAAGAGTCCGCAAAATAAACAATATGATACAAGATAACAAAAAAAGTTACTTAAAAAGAAAAACAAACAAAGCATTATTCCAAAGAAAACCCTCTAATTGTCAGAACCCAGCAGGGTAATCAATGACATCATCATCATCTATCAATTTAGCAGGAAATACTGGGAGAAACAATGGTGAGTAAAAAGGAAAACAAATACCATGAATATACTTTGAAACAAAATAAACAATATCAACCAATAATCCAGAAGTAATAGCTTTAACCCGTGATAGTAAGTGAAGCAAAGTTGCAAACTATTGTTTAAATTTAAGCATTAAGAATCAGAAAAAAAAAGAATATGGGACAAGTGATGAACACGCACTGAACCACTTTGTCTAAATCCCATTGGACTGTTTCTGATCATGATCCACATCGCAGGACCACAAGGATGGGAAATGATCTTGTAGGATCAGGACTTTAGTAAACCCAAGGGGATTCTGGGAAATGATGCTGCTGTTCCCAATGGAGACAATGAGGTGGAGGCAGACCAAGAGAGGGATGGATGGATGGATGGATGGATGGATGGATGGATGGATGGATGGATGGATGGATGGATGGATGGATGGATGGATGTACGGATGGATGGATGGATGGATGTACGGATGGATGGATGGATGAATGATGGATGGATGGATGATGGATGGATGATTGAAGGATGGATGGATGGATGGTTTAGCAGAGTAACTGATGACTTGTTCTAAACCTTCAGGGATGTTGAAGGTGGTTTCCACTGTTCTCCAGTTGGGGAACATCAAGTTAGAGAAGGAGAGAAACAGCGAGCAGGCCTCCATGCCCGACAACACCGGTAACCATAGCAACACAGCATCACCAGGTGTGTGAGGAAAACCTGCAGCTTCTCTGACTCCTTCTCATTTCCAACCACAGCGGCTCAGAAGGTCTGCCACCTGCAGGGCATCAACGTGACCGACTTCACCCGCGCCATCCTCACTCCCAGGATCAAGGTGGGGCGGGAGGTGGTGCAGAAGGCCCAGACCAAACAGCAGGTACTGATCCGTTTCAGGCATCAGTCAGCGTCGTCTCTCTGAAAGCGTTCTCCTAAAATCCGCCGTCGCTTCCAGGCTGACTTTGCAGTGGAGGCTCTGGCGAAGGCCATGTATGAACGCCTGTTCCGCTGGATCCTCGCCAGGGTCAACAAGACGCTGGACAAGAGCAAAAGACAGTCGTCGTCCTTCCTGGGGATCCTGGACATCGCTGGCTTTGAGATCTTCGAGGTGACGTCCTGCAGAGGAACGTTGTTTGTTGGTTTCATGGATTTCTGCCTTCTGAACCCTGAAGCGTCTCCCTCCTGCAGGACAACTCCTTCGAGCAGCTCTGCATCAACTACACCAACGAGCGGCTGCAGCAGCTCTTCAACCACACCATGTTCATCATGGAGCAGGAGGAGTACAAGAGAGAGGGCATAGAGTGGAACTTCATCGACTTCGGCCTGGACCTGCAGCCCTGCATCGAGCTCATCGAGAGGCCGGTGAGATCGGCTTCATGGAAGCCAGAGACACCTGGAAATGAAGCAAAGCTAAGATCTTTATGTTCTGCGTCATTCCAGAACAATCCTCCAGGCATCCTGGCGCTGCTGGACGAGGAGTGCTGGTTCCCGAAGGCCACCGACCAGTCGTTTGTGGACAAGCTGATGAACACCCACACAGGCCATGTCAAGTTCTCCAAACCCAAACAGCACAAGGAAAAGCTGATGTTCACCGTGCTGCACTACGCTGGGAAGGTAACCAGAACCTCAGACCCAGAACCTCTGCTTTTTATGTTCTTCCTCCAGGCAGACAGGAGTTCCTGGACCTTCTGCACCTCAGGTGTCATCGGCATTTAGATGATTCTCTGCATTCTCTGATTTATGTAGCAGCTTGTAGCTTTCAGCCAGAACCTACAGGAATCTCCAGTGTCTCTAAAGTAGAGGCTGTCAGTTTTTCCCCTTTGACCTGCAGAGCTTCTGCTTCCTGTCCGCAGGTGGATTATAACGCCGCCAGCTGGCTGACTAAGAACATGGATCCTCTGAACGACAACGTGACGGCGCTGCTCAACAACTCCTCCAGCAACTTCATCCAGGACCTGTGGAAAGACGGTTGGTCACATGACACCTACACTCACACCTAAGCTGCCTGTTACCATGGTTACAGCATGGTACGTCTTCCTTTCAGTGGATCGAGTGGTGGGCCTGGATACCCTCACCAAGATGTCAGAGAGTTCGGTGCCCACCAAGTCCAAGAAGGGGATGTTTCGCACGGTGGGTCAGCTCTACAAGGAGTCGCTGGGCAAACTGATGACCACGCTGCACAACACGCAGCCCAACTTCGTCCGCTGCATCATCCCCAACCACGAGAAAAGGGTGAGCCGCGGTTAGATCTGCCCCCTGGCTGCTGACAGGAGGCACTTCCTGTTTGATTTTTACTCTCACTTCCTTCTGCAGGCTGGGAAGATGGACGCCAACCTGGTGCTGGAGCAGCTCAGGTGTAACGGGGTCCTGGAAGGCATTCGGATCTGCAGGCAGGGGTTTCCCAACCGCATCGTTTTCCAGGAGTTTAGACAGAGGTAAGGAGCTTTTTACCGGAAGGTTTCATCACCTGGAAATCAGTTAAAACCTTCAGAACCATCTGGAGTGTGAAATCTAGCTGATATTTTTTAAGTGTTAGAAGTCAAAAAGGTGGACGGGTGCTAGCTAGGGCTGCAACTAACGATTATTTTGCAAATCGATTTAATCTATAGATTATTTTTTCATTTAATCTACTAACAGTCGGATAGAAAAACTTTCCTTAAAGAAGATTTTACAAAATTAAATCTGGTGAAACTAAAACTTTTCCACATGAGGAGTTCTGGATAGAGCGTATTACATATTTCTATTTACAATTCTGATATAATTACCGCTATAAGTGGGTCGCTTTGTCAGCTGAAGGCATGTTGTTGAGTCTCTATTCTCCAGTTAACAATTAATCAATTATTAAATTAGTCGACGATTATTTTTTTTAAACGATTAATCATGATATATCAGATTAATCATCTCAGCCGTGGTACTAGCATTAGCCAGCTTTGCTAACGCCACACATTGCTGCTCTTCACTATCAGATCTGTACTGGCAGCACGATCGGCTCATTTCTGGCTCATCGATGATGGCGATTTATGAAAAAATACAGAAATTACGGATTTCTATCAATAATTATAACATGCATCATAAACTGCATTGTGTGAAATATTAATAATAACTTTGCTGAGAAAACAAACATCTTTACATCCTTTCTGTCGTCTGTAGCACATCTGTCCTGGAAATGCATCCGAGTTCTGCTTCCAGCAGCACATTTCTCTGCTTCGAATTTGCAAAAACATGGAATTTATCATTTTATTTAATATAATAGATTATTAAACAATATATAGTTATAAATATTATTATATGAGTTGTTTAGTGAAGATGGATCAAAAGATTCTTGGTTTCACTTCTGGAGGGTAGTGATACGCTGACAACCATATAGTCCAAAAATAGTGAGCTATATTTGTATAATAGTTGATAACTGTCTGCAGTTCAATGCAGTGAGGAATGTTCTGATCTTTATATTAGAGAAACTAAACAACCTTTTAAAGACATAGACAGGTTTCTGATATAACAGGCTAACAAATAAACCAAACAACCCCCATTCCAGAGGGGTGGACCCGTTCGTCTGTTTCAATTCGCATGTTTTCTAAATTAAAACAAGGCTTTGTTGGATTATTGTATAAAACCTGGAACTCAACCCTATTTCTGACATTTTAAATACAAAAAGCTTCCTTGAAGGGATGAGAAATGTCTTTAAACTTGGGGAAAAAAAGTCCAGTGGATTGTTTTTTTTTTACTTTTTCTGGAATTATTCTGACCTGGATGACTGGGAATCTTCAGCAGCACGTTGATAACAGTATATATAGACAAGTACTTGAAAATTTTACATCATAAATTCCTAGAAATGCTTTTTTTTCATTGCTGATTTAAAAAGCTAAACAGTTAAATCCCCCTGATGGGAATAAAAGGGTTGTTAGCTGATCCAGTTGAGATCTCCTGGTTCGTACAATTAGCCATCAGTGTGGTCAGGTCAGCAATCAGGACCCTGGACAGTTCCCCCTTTAGAACACACCGTCTGACATGCTGATGAAGATTCTCAGTCATTCAGGTCATAGTCATTCCTTAAAATAAATAAAAAAATCCACTGGACTTGGTTTCCAAGATTTGAAAACGTCTTCAAATCTTGGAAACCAAGTCCAGTGGATATTTTTTTAATTTTTCGAAAAACCGTCTGACAGTTGACATCCGTAGCAGCTATAGAATAGCATCTCCCTCCTAGCGTGAGGAGCAGCAGCTGTCCAAAGGTGACACTATTACCAGACATTTTATATGGAAATCAGGTGAGAACAAATCTTTAACTTAAAGGTATAGTGCAGAATTTTCCCAAATTTTTTAAAAGACCCGCTCCCGATAGAAAACGCTTATTAAATGCATGCAAGAAAGTGCACAAGCCTATTTCTCCTAGTTGCTGTTAGCATCGCTCGTAAAAGCTTATTTTCCAAAAGAAGATTTGCAATTTTTCCACTATGTCGGACTCACGTAGGACGGCCTTACGTAAACATATTAGGAGGACTACTTATTTAGATTATTTACCATCCGGAAAAAGAACATCCTCCACTACACCTTTAACCATGTAATGCCAAATGTATCGTATTTGATACAAACGGTTTCTGAAATGTTTTGCTCAAAATCCTATTGTACACAATCAGATATACCTGATAACAGAGGGCAGAAGATTAGACAAAAAATAATCTTGACTTATCGCATAGTAATAAATTATTAATATCAAAAATACATTCCTAGGGATGCACGATATACCCTATCGGCCTTAAAACTGAATATCGGACATCGGCCACCCCACCGATATTTAACCCGATATTTGATCAGCTTCTGAGTTTCTAAAGTCTAAAAAAAATAGAAAATACTACTTCTTCTTCATCAAAAACTTCTTTTTTACAGACTTAAAAACTTCTAAAGACGAGGGAAAAAATATTGATACATTAAAATATCCAAAAATCTTCATATGCTGATATATTGCCATTTAAAAACACCATATCAATCTCTTTTACTAATGAAATATTGCTATATGTCATCGTTATGCTACGAAATCCCCCGAAAATCCACGAAATTTTGCCATATTTTTATATGTTGATATATTGACGCGGTATCGATCTATTTTACTAACAAAATCTCACAAGAACTTGCAAAATATCACGAGAGTTTGTAACAGAACGATGAAATTTCACGAGATTTTGAAAGTAAAATAGATCGATACCGCGTTTTTAAAAATCTATTTGATATCAGCATATGAAAATATATTTGAGTATATTATTTTTCAAAGTGTCAGAAATGGATAACAAAACTGCTATTTTCAATGACTACTTATTTTTGTCCAGCTTTAACATCGGTATCGATATCGGTTTTAAAATATCGGATATCGGCCAAAATCCCAATATCGTGCATCCCTATATATTTCTGTTTTTCCTTTTTACATATTTTGTTAAAAGGCCAAATAAGGACTTCAAACCAAAAAAAAGTAATTTTCTGTTTTGTTTTATTCTTGGATCGGATTTTAAAGGGTTAATAAGAGAAATAAAAAAATTTATTTGAAATCTAGTTTTAGCTACAGAAATAAAATGGTAAAAGGAAAGAAAACAACTTTATTAAATAAATGAATTAAATGGAGATGGGAAAGTTTCTAATGGGATAAATGACCGTGGTTCCAAAGAGCCGGTGGATTGAACCATTTTACATGTTTTCTCTGTATTATTATTTTATTAGATCCCCCCTTCTCCTTTCTCCCCTTTTTTGGCACCTATATACCAGAATTCCCATGTCGTGCATCCATAGTAAAGGTTTAAAAGCTTTTACTAAAGAGCTGCACCCCAGGATTGAAAATGAGCCGACCTTCTCATCCTGTCTGCAGGTATGAGATTCTTGCCGCCAACGCCATCCCTAAAGGCTTCATGGATGGAAAGCAGGCGTGCTGTCTGATGGTGAGTCTTTTCCTAAAAGCCGGCGATATGAAAAGCAAAGAATAGATTTCAGTTATACTTCCGTCCTCAGGTGAAGCATTTGGATCTGGACCCAAACCTGTACCGAATCGGTCAGAGTAAGATGTTCTTCAGGACCGGAGTTCTGGCTCAGCTGGAGGAGGAACGGGACCTCAAACTGACCGTCGTCATCATCGCCTTCCAGGCACGAGCGCGAGGCTTTTTGGGACGCAAGTAAGAGGGACTCTTCAGGGTTTGGGCGTCCCGGATCCATCCAGAAAGTGACGTGTGGTGCTGGTTCTCTGCAGAGCGTTTAGTAAACGCCAGCAGCAGCTGACTGCCATGAAGGTCCTCCAGAGGAACTGTGCCTGTTACCTCAAACTGAAGAACTGGCAGTGGTGGAGGCTCTTCACCAAGGTCCTCCTCTGATCAAACAGTTCCACGCTGGACTTAGACTCTCTACAGAGTCGAACCTTTACGTTCGCTCCACCCAAGTTTAATTTTCATGTCTGTTTGTGAACCAGGTGAAGCCTCTGCTGCAGGTGACCAGGCAGGAGGAGGAAATGGGTCAAAAAGAGGAAGAGTTGAAGGCGGTAAAAGAGGTTGCGGCTAAAACTGAAGCTGAACTGAAGGAAATCAGCCAGAAACACACACAGGTGAGTCAAACGCAGCGTCTGGCTGAGCCAATCAGAGGCTATAAAAGGGATGCCTCTGCCTGCAGCTGGCCGAGGAGCGGGCGCAGCTGGAGCTGAAGCTTCAGGCCGAGGCCGAGCTGTACGCCGAGGCCGAGGAGATGAGGGTACGCCTGGAGGCCAAGAAGCAGGAACTGGAGGAGGTGCTGCACGAGATGGAGTCGCGGCTGGAGGAGGAGGAGGAGCGCAGCATCTCCCTGCAGCAGGAGAAGAAGGACATGGAGCAGCAGCTACAGGTTAGACATCATTTAACCTGTGAGGGCCGGTTTACTGCCAGAGGAAGGCGAGTGGATTGATTTAAAGTTTCTTTTTTGGAGTTAATCACAAGGTAATTCATAATGGACAACACACTGAGTTGAGTTTTTTCCCTAATAAACTTCAAACCTAAAACCTAAAGTTGCAATTTTTAAATGATTAACCTCCATTTAATCTAATATCTGAATAAAACATGAGAGAAATATATATTTTTTAAAGAACTGCATAAGAATTCCTGCATTAAGGGTCTGCTGGTGTCTGATCCTGTGTCCTGCAGCTGATGGAGGCCCACATCTCGCTGGAGGAGGACGCTCGGCAGAAGCTCCAGCTGGAGAAAACGGCTGTGGAGGGGAAGGTGAAGAAAATGGAGGAGGACATGATGCTGATGGAGGATCAGAACAACAAGCTGCAGAAGGTAAGAGCTCCTCCTGTTCCAGGATGTTCCAGCTGCGCCTCCTGCTGACCGTCCGTCTCTGCTGTCAGGAGCGGAAGCTTCTGGAGGAGCGTTTGGCTGATATGAGCTCCAACCTGGCTGAAGAGGAGGAGAAGTCAAAGAATCTGGGCAAACTGAAGGCCAAGCATGAGTCGATGATCTCCGACCTGGAAGGTGAGTCTTTGGGAGACTTTATGGCAGCGAATAACGATCTGAAATAATTATGGGCCCTGAACTAGATATTTCCTTCAGAAATATCTAGTTCAGGGCGTGCAGGTGGAGCAGTGGTTAGCGTGCACGACCCATGTACGGAGGCCTTAGACCTCCATACATGGGTCGCCGACCCGGGTTCAAATCCGACCTGTGGTCCTTTGCCGCATGTTTTTTTCGACTACGCTAAAAAAAAAAAAAAAAAAAAGGCTAGTTCACTTGATATGTTTGAAATGATTCAATAAAAAAGTTGGTATTCAAAAATAATTGTGCCACACACTGTAACAAGAAAGCAATAATTTAGAAATAGTTATTCGCATAATTAGCATCTTTTTCTGAATGTATTTAGTTCGCATGAAGAAGGAGGAGAAAGCTCGTCAGGACGTGGAAAAGGCAAAGAAGAAGGTCGATGCAGAGCTGGCCGACCTACAGGAGCAATACGCCGACCTGCAGGCCCAGCTAGCCGAGCTGCGAGCCCAATTAGCCGCCAAAGAAGAAGAGCTGCAGGCTACACACACCCGGTGAGATGAAAATACACACAATCAGTCAGAGGATCAGGGAGAAACACAGAGGGTATCTCCTCCAAGGAGCCAAAATGTGCTCAGTGGTCAAACCTTTAGTAAACGCTGAGTCCTAATCGCTTCCTAAGCACTCATTTCTGGGTCTGTAGTTTGGAAGAGGAGACCACTCAGCGTGCAACGGCGGTCAAGAAGATTCGCGAGTTGGAATCGCTGCTTTCGGAAGTACAGGAGGACCTGGAGGCGGAGAGGACGGCACGGGGGAAGGCCGAGGCGGCCCGACGGGACCTTGGCGAGGAGCTAAACGCGCTGCGCTCCGAGCTGGAGGACAGTTTAGATACCACCGCTGCTCAGCAGGAGCTACGGTCTGTATCACACCTGTAACGATCCACCACACTCACCAACCTTCTATCAATGAGTTTGATTTCAAAGAAATATTATGTTGGATAAAAATATCCAACAATAAAACGTGATATCATCTGCGTAAAGCTTTATCCGGGCGAACAAACAGCTGAGGTTTTATTTCTTTTATTCTTCTCGCTCATTGATAGAGCCAAACGAGAGCAGGAGGTAGCCATGCTAAAGAAAGCCATGGAAGATGAGGGGCGGAGCCACGAAGCCCAGATCCAGGAGCTCCGAGGGAAACACAGCCAGGCTGTTGAGGAGCTGGCGGAGCAGCTGGAGCAGGCCAAAAAGGTCGGTTCAATTCACCACGATAAACTTTAGCTTTACCTAACATCTCACTGATCCCTGTTCATCTGATTCCCTCCAGGTGCGAGCCAGTCTGGAGAAAGCTAAACAAGCCCTGGAGAAGGAAAGTGCAGACCTAAGCGCTGAGCTCAGATCCCTCGCCAACTCCAAACAAGATGTAGAGCACAAGAAGAAGAAGGTGGAAGCTCAGCTGAATGACCTAAACTCCAGATTCAACGAAAGCGAACGGCAGAGGAATGAGCTCGGAGAGCGAGTGACAAAGTTAAACGTGAGTTAAAAACCTCATGACCTGCATATGACGTCGAAGAGCTATGGTTGATCTTAAGACGGTTAATTTAACCAAACAGATCTGCTTAATGTAGAAATAGTGAAACTAACCCACAAAGATCTGCTGTGTTAGATGGAGCTAGAGAGCGTGACTGGCCTGCTGAACGACGCGGAGGGGAAGAACATCAAGCTGAGTAAAGACGTCTCCAGTCTGTCCTCTCAGCTCCAGGACGCACAGGTGAAAGTCACACCTGCTGATTCAAGCTCCGACGGTCCCAGATGACAACCTGTCCTTTTCTTCCAGGAGCTGCTATCGGAGGAGACGCGTCAGAAGCTGAACGTGTCGGGGCGTCTGCGTCAGATGGAGGAGGACAGGAACAGCCTGACGGAGCAGCTGGAGGAAGAGACGGAGGCCAAACGCGTCGTAGAACGGCAGCTGTCCAGCCTCAACATGCAGGTCAGGAGCATGAAGACAGTAGCCTCCTGAGACCATCCTGATCTCGCGAGCTTTCAAGGTTTCACTCGCAGATCAGTCTGGAGACTCTCCGTTAAAGAACGTCCAATCAGCGTTGGCTTTGAGGCGGGTTGAGGTGTGACGCAACGAGAAGCGCGACAGTTCAGTCTAAAGAACATGGCGGCTTCAGCCGATGAAACTAGCGTTAGCGTGGCTATCGAGCAAGTTTTATCGGAATTACAGAGTATTTCTTCACTGAAAGAAGAGCAAAACACTGCTCTGGAGGCTTTTCTCAGAGGAAAAGATGTTTTTGCTCTTCTCCCAACTGGTTTCTGCAAGAGTTTGATCTATCAATTGGCTCCTCTTCATCGTCGCTCTGTTAGTACGTCATATGCTTCGTTGATCTGATTGGTTTATTTGGCCCGTCTACCACCAACATAGGCCAATCAGCTAACCAGTATTTTCGTCCTTTCCCAAAATTACTTCAACGGAAGGTTTCCAGATGGATATGCGGAGCAAATCCATCTGGCGGAGTCAGGTTATGAAGACAGCGCAGCAGAAAAATACACAACTCATGTTTATCATGAAGCTTTATTTTTTCCCATAACAGCAAAAACATTGTCTGACTGTAGGAACCTAACATCTGGTTGCAGGAGATCCTCCAGGAAGGTTTGCTGGTTCTGGTTTAACCCATAAATCCTTTAATGGAAAAGTCCGATCAGCAAGGAATGATCAATGGATCATTATTTATACTGAAAACTAATACGTTTGCGGTGATTTAATGAATTTAGGGTTAATCAGTAAAAAATAAGAACAATAATTTTCGTCTCGATCACTGAATCTGGGAGCGGCCATTTTTGCCCAAATATAGTAAAGCATTTACATTTTTCTAACACTCAGGATTGACAACTTAACTGTTTTAAACTCTTGCTGATCGACTTTGAAAAATCATGGATTCTGACAAACAGACATGTCTCTTATTTGTGGCCCTAATTATGTCCAGAAAGAGCGGCTCAATCTGAAACTTTCAACAAATGGCTGCTGTAGGAGCGTTCCTTAAAAAAAATAATTATGAACTTTAACAATCAAACGCAGTGGGCGGAACTAGAACCGATTTCATTGAAACCCTGACGTCTGATTGGCTGCTTCTCACTGAGAACGACAGCTGTCTTTTTCAAGAAAGTTTCATGATGAGTTTTATGCACAGATTCCATGAAACAGAGAGAAATAATGACATTACCATGTAAATGAATTTATTAAACACCAAAAACTATTAATATAATGTAAATGGTATGTTAAATTATTCAAAGGCTAATTAGTTTTTTATATTTCATAAATTGATGGAACATTAAATTATTTCTAATCAGTTTATTTCTATAGAGCCAATTCACAACACATGTCATCTCAAGGCACATTTCCAGTTCACCAGATCATCCAGTCAGATTGATTCAAAGTTTTCTATCTAAGGAAAACCAGCTGATTGCATCGACTCATTGGCTCTTCAGCAATCCCTCACACTAAGCATGCTTGTAGCGACAGTGGAGAGGAAAAACTCCCTTTGAACAGGAAGAAACCTCCAGCAGAACCAGGCTCAGTATGAGCGGCCATCTGCTGAGGCCCACTGGGGTTCAAGGAGACAGAAGCAGACGTAGAAAAAGAAGCATAGATACGAAAGGCAACTGTCAACATCAGTTGTGTGAATGCAGTTCACACAGGAGATCACATACTATCAATTGCATATATTAGGGAATATGAACGACCATGCAGAAGTGAGCATTAATGCCTGCAGTGTGAACGTAGCCTAAAACATGGAGGGGGATCCGTTACAGTCTGATGGAAGCAAACGTTTGCTGATTTTCACTAAAACCCCACAGCTACACGGTGGCGGCAGCATCATAATAATGGGTTACTTTGCTGGAAACATCCTAGAGAGCAGAGGGGGAGGATGGTTCTCTTTAGCGTCGTAGTGAGTCTGAGAAGACGTCAAACATCCTCTTCATGAGAGGAGGATTAAAAATAAATGAATCGGATTAGTTTCATATTATTAGAAAACCTCACTTTAGCAAACAAAGCAATGATTACATCATCTCCTCTCATCCTCTGAGAGCTTTAGTGTCCTTTGTTTGACCTTTGTTATATTTCTGCAGCATAAATATGATGTAAGATGTCAATGTTGATTTTTTTAAACTAGTTTTTAGTTTGCATGTGACATATAAAAGAGAAACAAAACATCTTAAATCTTCTTCTCATGGCTCGTTTTTTTCCCGTTTAATAAAACCTGAGATTTTACCAGAAGTTGGTAGATTTCTGTTATCTACTGTAGGATTAACGATCAGGAAACTTGACTTTAAGCACGTCTAAGGCCACATTTCTAGGATTTGTTGACAGTGATGTTCCCTTTGCTGGTCTGTTATGTCAAAACACCGGGATATTTTTGTGCCGTAATATTAAAACGTTTCCTAATGAAACCAGCAGCATTCTGAAACCTTTCTGAGCTCCTTCTTGTCCTCCTACCTCCTAGCTGTCCGACCACAAGAAGAAGCTGGACGAGATGTCGTCCACGGTGGAGATGCTGGAGGAGGGGAAGAAACGGCTGCAGCGCGACCTGGACGCCGCCAACAGCGAGTACGAGGAGAAGGCCGCGGCCTACGACAAGCTGGAGAAGAGCCGCAGTCGGCTGCAGCAGGAGCTGGAGGACGTCCTCATGGACCTGGACAGCCAGCGGCAGTTGGTCTCCAACCTGGAGAAGAAGCAGAGGAAGTTTGATCAGGTCGGGCTGGAAACAGGAGATGACTGGTTGCTATGGAGATTACCACCTTTTCTTAGGAGGAAGGCGGGCCCTTGGCATCTTTTTCCTGCTAAACCCAAAATCAACATTTTAAGCGAAAAGTGTTACTCAATTCCAGGACAACACCTTATTACCTTTGTGACATTCAAAAAATATGGATATTTTGATGGCAAAAATGTATTTAAATGGAGGTAGACTCCATTTGTAAGGGGTATACAAGGGATTAAAAACGCTAAGTTGTTCTATAAAGGGGTAAACAAACTGTTAAAAAAATTAAAATAAATGTGTCTGATCTCTGCTCTCTGGAGGAACTTCATGTAATACTGCAAGTCCTCCAGCAGGGGGCGACAGAAATCCTTCTCATGTTCAGACCAATCTGAGAAAAGAAAACACATCTAATAACAGTAATAAAATGAAAAATCTGAAATTTCGCAGCTCTAATTTGATAAAAAGGGAAAATAAATAAAATTACTTATTCTTCTACTTCAGTAAAATTCAACGTTTTTGTTGTAAATTCTGCAAACATCACTCAGAATATTTCATGTCATTCTCAAAAAACCTCACAGCCCACATTTCCTCTTTAAAATGTGTTTAATTTTCTGAAATTAAATAATTTTAAACTCAATATAACACTCTGGGATCAGAGCTGCAGTGCAGTTAAATAACTGCTTGTTTGTCCTCAGATGCTGGCTGAGGAGCGCGCCGTGTCGGCCAAGTTCGCAGAGGAGCGGGACCGAGCTGAGGCAGACGTCAGGGAGAAGGAGACCAGGGTGTTGGCTCTGAGCCGGGCGCTGGAGGAGAAGCAGGCGGTGCTGGAGGAGGCCGAGAAGGCCATGAAGACGCTCCGCGCTGAGATGGAGGATCTCATCAGCTCCAAAGACGACGTGGGGAAGAGCGTAAGAATCAGACACCTGAACACCAAATGTCCTGTTAGTGGAGACAGGCGGAGCTGACCTGTGATGATCTGTCAGGTTCACGACCTGGAGAAGGCGAAGCGCGGCCTGGAGGCCTTCGTGGAGGAGATGAGGACGCAGATGGAGGAGCTGGAGGACGAGCTGCAGGTGGCGGAGGACGCCAAGCTGCGTCTGGAGGTCAACAGCCAGGCGCTGAGAGCGCAGCATGAGCGGGAGCTGCAGGCCCGCGAGGAGATGGGCGAGGAGAAGAGGAAGCAGCTCCTCAGACAGGTGCAGCTCCAAGAAGTAGAAAGCAGTGGTTTTCTCCAGGGGGCGCTATTGTTGGGGCTCAAAATGGTAGAAATCAAAAAATCAAGGCACAGCAGATGATTCACTTCATACGGAAGAGGATTAGGGCCACTGGAAAAAAAAAAAAAGTTAACTGATTTTTAAATTTTATTTCAGTTTAACATGGGAAAAAAGTCAGAATTCTGAGAAAAAAAGTCAGAATTCTGAGAAAAAAAGTCAGAATTCTGAGAAAAAAAGTCAGAATTCTGAGAAAAAAAGTCAGAATTCTGAGAAAAAAGTCAGAATTCTGACTTTTTTCTCATGTTAAACTGAAATAAAATTTAAAAATCAGTTAACTTTTTTTTTTTCAGTGGCCCTAATCCTCTTCCGTAACTTAATTTGTCTGATTGGAATCTGCCCTTTTTTTGTACACTGAATGTTAAACACTAAGTTTTTTTTACACATTGAATTCCTTACACTGAATTTATGTCTAGTAAAAATTTGCCTTCAAAAAAATCTGCTGCAAAAAAATCACCTGGAAAAATTCAGCGGTAAAAAATTAAGCTGGAAAAATCAGCTATAAAAAAAATCAGCTGCCAAAAATTCAGCTGCAAAAAAAATCAGCTGTAAAAAAGTAAGCTGTAAAAAAATTAAGCTTTAAAAAAATCAGCTGTTAAAAAATTCAGCTGCAAAAAAAATCAGCTGTTAAAAAATTCAGCTGTAAAAAAATTAAGCTTTAAAAAAAATCAGCTGTTAAAAAATTAAGCTGTAAAAAAAAATCAGCTGTTAAAAATTTCAGCTGCAAATGTGTCGACCTTTTGGTGAACTCAGGCCAAAGCAATCTACATTCGATGCAGTCGAGCAGCTTCTAGCCAATGAAATTAGCTAAATTGGTCACGTGACTCAACAGTTGGGCGGAGCTTTGTTCCTGACTGAATGAAGCTGAATGAGGAGATTTTCTTGTTAAATCGATGTGATTACAAAACGTCAGATAGCTGCTAATAGACAGCCATTATAGTTTCTCATCTAATGGGACTGGGTGAAATAACTGAGCCAATCACAGCTAGTGCAGCACCCCCATCTGCCAAGGCTCTTGGTTTGATCCGGAAGAAGCGGCCGGCGGCAAACTTGCTTTTTTTCTGACCAAAAATTCAGTGAAAGGAATTCAATGTGTAAAAAAGTTCAGTTTAAAATTCGGCGTAAGAAAAAAGGCAGATTTAAAATGCCTTATTGACCTCATCAGGTGCGAGATCTGGAGGCGGAGCTTGAGGAGGAGAGGAAGCAGCGAGGTCAGGCGTCCGGCGCTAAGAAGAAGCTGGAGGGGGAGCTGAAAGACATGGAGGAGCAGCTGGAAGCCACCAGCAGGGGGCGTGAGGAGACGCTGAAGCAGCTCCGTAAAGTCCAGGTGTGCATTCAGACGGATGTTCTCTGGTAGGAAGGAGAGGCGTGGTTTGGTTCTGATGCTGCTCGCTGTGCTGACAGGGGCAGATGAAGGACCTCCAGAGGGAGCTGGACGACTCCCGTGCCGCTCAGAAGGAGGTGCTCTCCTCCGCCAGGGAGTCGGAGCGCAGATCCAAGATGATGGAGGCGGAGATCCTCCAGCTGCATGAGGTGCTGCCGCCTGCTTCCTTTGACCATATTAGGAAAATAACCTCTTATCTTTCATTCCTGCAGCCTGAGCCGACCTTTGACCCAAATAACACAGACAGAAATATTCCGACTCTCTGGGTTCCAGATATTTGATGCTTCAGTGACAGATGTTTAATGGTTTCTGATCTTTTCCTCTCATCCGTCCAGCTGTTGGCAGCTGCTGAGAGAGGTCGGAAGCAGGCGGAGACGGAGAGAGACGAGCTGTCCGAGGAACTGGCGTCCAACTCCTCTGGAAGGTCAGTTTACGTCCGCTGGGACGCGAGGCATTCCCTGTCCAGATGGGATATATACGCTCCCTCCAACATGATCCCAGTCTTCCCAGTTTAATCCCAACGAAAGCAGCAGTGCATGAAAAGAATGCAACTCATAAAACTCCAGCAAAAGAAACGAAGTTTGAAAAAAATCTGTTAAAAAGGATCAAAAAATGTTGAAATCATCCATTCATCCATTTTCTGTCACGCTCATCCCTGCTGGGGTTGAGAGGGGGGCTGGTGCCCATCTTCAGCTGTCCACCTGGACAGGTCTCCAGTCCATCGCAGGACAACACAGAGACAAAAGGACAAACAACCATTAACACTCACACCTAAAGCCGGGCGAACGCTGTACGATTTTTTGCTCTTTTCAGGCCGATTTTCCAGTCATGCAAGAATTTTTCAATCGGGCAGACTTTGATTCTGATGGTGCGTGGTGTGGTGTACAGAGGGGGTAAGGAGGGGCGTTTAGCCGCTAACGACCACCTCCCCATCAGGAATTATAAGATCAGGAGAAAATCAAACGTTTGATGTTCAGTCGGCCGTCGTAAGGCGGTCGTGGAAAAATCGCTCAATGTGCAAACATGGATTCTTCCTCTTCTTCTTTTTCCTCTCAGAGGAAAACACAGCAGCATGGCGGGGGTGCAATGAGTGAAATGGAGTTATTTCTGTCAAACTGACAGACCGTAGTAGCCATGTTAGCTCAGCCATGTCTTTGTCCAAATACGTCGTCTCCTTTACTTTTTAGGGCTTTCAGCACAAAATCGTCCAAATATTCAAGGCAGTGCGTTTCACTCTAGTGAGCTTCATGTTCCTCTGCTACTGGTTTGGCTTCCAGATAGACGAGTCCGAGTAGCGCCATCCCACTGCGGAGCTGAGTCCCACCTGGTTTTAATCGTACAGTGTGAGCAGGTAGATCGCATCAGAGCGTCGGGTCGCACAGCGTGAGAACAAACTGTGAACTTTTAAACCCTGCGGTTTCATCGTACAGTTTGAGCTTTAGCTGTGTGCAAGGATTGAGAAAATCGTACAGCGTATGCCTAGCTTAGCGAGAATTTAGAGAAGCCAATGAACCTAACAGGCGTGTTTTTGGACTGTGGGAGGAAGCAGGAGTACCCGGAGAGAACCCAGGCATGCTCAGGGAGAACATGCTAACTCAATGCAGAAAGACTCTGGAACCTTCTTGCTTCAAGGCAGCAGTAATTAGAAAACAGTGAAGTTAGTCTTCAAACCTTTTATTAATTAAAAAACATTTTTCATCTCTGGATTATTTCGGTTTTTTAAATTTATTAAAGTCGTAGGGAAGCAGCTGTTCCAAACGTCGCATTTCCGAATTCTCCCGAGTGGTGCCCGACTTTACACGAGTGAATAAAGTGAATGTGATTGGACGTTTATCAAGGGGGCGGGATTGTTGTGGCGGAAGGTTCGCAAGCAAGTTTGGTTGTGGCTAACCAGTTAGCAACTTAGAGCCGTACATGTTTGAGCCCTTGCCTCGCAACGCTGCCAGTTCTGTTAGCTCTACGCCTGCCGAAGACACAGACGTCCATCCCCGTGAACACTGGGACGCAACTCAATGGTAAAGGAAAGGATTCTGATTTCAACCGTTGCGTATATTAGCTGCGACATATGAATCAAGATGCTATGACCGAAAAAATTTGATTGACAGATGACGTTTGATATATGATTGGCTGAATTTAGGTGTTCAGGCTGACATAGAACTAACTGGCCTGCAGAATATAACGAAAAACACAGATTTTAAGACAGGGTTGTTGTTTTTTTTTTTTTATATAAATTTTCTACATTTTGGGCGAATATAATCGGATAAAGAGAACATTTATATACATGTTTAAGTCAGAATGCTTTGACATTTAAATATGACTTCACTACAACTTTAAAGATGTTCTTTGCAACGATAATGGAACAATTTCACTCCGTATTGTGTGTGAAGCATGTGGGCGGGGCCTCAATGTTTGGGCGGAGCCTGAACTTTAGGTCAGATAATTTGTCCTATAGATTTGTTGAGGCCAGGTCTAAGATAATGCTTCAGAGAATAAAACCATGCGGAGCTTATTGGAATCTTTCATCGGATTTTTTTTTCCCCTCTTTATGTTTTTAAGGATGTTTTATTTAACATCTGATTCATTTTATTATTTACATGCTGACACAGTAAGGCTTAAAGTTAGAAAAACGGCTTCATGAACCTTTGAGTTTGCCTCATTTTGATCTTTTTATTTAGATCTTCGGATGAATCTGTATGAGAATATTTCCGTAGCATATTTTTAAAGCATTAGTTGGAGCACTAAAAGCCCCTCCCTGTGCAAAAGAAGCAGCTCTGGCTCCTCCCCCTCTGTCTAACTTGAGGAAAGGAGGAGGAGGAAAGTAGGAGGGGTTTCCTCTGTGGATCAGGTCTAACTTCACCAGAATGAACCAAAACGAGGCTAAAAGAAGCTTCAGATCCATTAAAATCTCGTCATGTATAAATATGTGAGGTGTGAGCCGAGTTGTTTGACCTCTGATCCTTCCAGGTGGATCCAGTCCGATGAAAAGCGCCGTCTAGAGACGAAGATCTGTCAGCTGGAGGAGGAGCTGGAGGAGGAGCAGGCCAGCGTGGAGACGTTCAACGAGCGGCTGAGGAAGAGCCAGCAGCTCGTAGGTTCCCAGGATATCAGGGACAGAGCGGGTGGAAGGGACCCCAGCCGTCAGCTGACCGGCCTCGTGCTTGGCTTCACAGGTGGAGCAGTTGGGGGCGGAGCTTGCGGCTGAGAGGTCTTCCTCTCAGAGCAGGGAGGCGTCCAGGCAGCAGCTGGAGAGGCAGAACCGGGAGCTGAAGGTCAAAGTGCAGGAGGTGGAGAGCCAGAGCCGCTCCAAGCTCAAGTCCTGCGTCGCCGCTTTGGAGGCCAAGCTGAGGGAGGCCGAGGAGCAGCTGGAGGCGGAGAGCAGGTAACGCCGCAGACTAAAACCGTCAAATAAGGGAGCGAAAAAGGGGAGGAGCCAAAAACCATGTGGAACCTTTCAGAGAGCGGCAGGCCAACGGCAAGAACCTGCGGCAGAAAGAGAAGAAGCTGAAGGACCTGAGCATCCAGATGGAGGACGAGAGGAAGCAGGCGCAGCAGTTCAAGGAGCAGGTAACCATGGCGACCAAGCGGAGGCCACGCCCTATTAAAAGGCGGGGTCTCCTCTTAACAGCGATTGGTTCTCCTGCAGATGGAGAAGAGCAACGTCCGAGTGAAGCAGCTGAAGCATCAGCTGGAGGAGATGGAGGAGGAGGCGCAGCGCGTGGCGGCGGCCCGCAGGAAGCTGCAGCGGGAGCTGGACGAGGCCACGGAGACCAACGACGCCCTCAGCAGGGAGGTGTCGTCCCTCAGGAGCAAACTGAGGTGAAGATCAGGCAGGGTGACCCAGGAGGTGAAACCAAGCACACCTCCAGGCAGCTCACATGCGGTCAGGATGGTTTACATATTTACATTCATGAGATGAAAGAAGGTCCTCGGTTTGATTCCCGCTGACAGTCTTTCTTCATTTTCCTTTACCTTCTCAAATAAAAGGCACAAAAACAATTATAAAAAAAAAAATGGTTTTTAGATTATTTTCTAAAATGAAAGTTGATTCTATTTGTTAAACGCCACAAAAAACAGAAATATTCCCTCTTAGTCTTTGTCGTTGCTTTATTTTCTTTACATTAAAACTTAAAGATTTACTCCTCCCAGCCAGTAGATGGCGCACTGACGTTCAGCCACTCCCATTCTGTACTGGCTGCCAGTCCAATGCTTCTTTCACAGATCACTCTGGCCAATTTCTCAATTCACTAGAACGCGAATACGGACTCATGTCCTCGCTAATTATGTTCTTAAAAAGAAGAACCCAGGAAAGTCTGGATTCTGGGAGAACGGGAGAAAGCAGCATAGATCTGGGTCAATTAGAACAGCAGCGTACTGATGACATCACCACATTCACAGCTA
>NW_015150644.1:1168095-1170525 GCF_000732505.1 Cyprinodon variegatus
CATAAATCAAATGAAAATTTTGCTGCAGACGGGCTAACGTTAGCTCTGGCTGCTCTGGCTGCTGCAGACGGGCTAACGTTAGCCCTGGCTGCTCTGGCTGCTGCAGACGGGCTAACGTTAGCTCTGGCTGCTCTGGCTGCTGCAGACGGGCTAACATTAGCTCTGGCTGCTGCAGACGGGCTAACGTTAGCCCGTCTGCAGTTAGCCTCTGAGCTCCGCTGGTTGCCACAGTCGTCTCAACATCTGAACTTTTGCATGCTGGGACAGCTGTCAGTCTGGAGAATGGACAAGTCTGCTCTGATGCATGCTGGGTAAAGAGGGAGGGGCGAGAACAACATCCTGGGGCTTTGTCCGTTCTCCGTCTGCTGTTCTTGTGAATTGGAACGGTACTAGGGCTGAGGATGATGACGTTTTTTACGAGAACGCACAAGTACACATAGTGAGTAATGGCCTAAGCTTAATATAAACGCTCGCTCTCGACCAATCAAAATGAATTTAACGTCCAGGTGGCCTATAGAAATGAATAAAGCCTGCCGCCTCCGTGAAGACAGTGTGATCTGGAAAACAAAACCTGAAATGAGTAAATTCATAAAACAGAATAAAATAAAATTAGAAAATACAAAATCTGTTACAAGAAATAAAAATAACTAAAAATTCTGAGAAGAAAGCTTATCAACTAAAACCTTTGATTAAAGGTTTTTCAGTTTTGGATTAATTTATTTTTTTTAATTTCCATTTTTTTAATGGAACAAACTTCTCTCCATACGATAACTGAGGCGTTTATAATCCAGCTGACTTCAGCGGGACCTAAACCCTGGATTAGTTTAATCCAGACAGAACTTTAATCTGTGGCTGCACTCAGAGACCAAACCAGCAGCCAAGATGAATTTAAAGATGTTTTTGCAGCTTCAGCAGTTTTTCAGTGTTTTTATATCTTGTAGTTTTTTAGGATTTTCCTTTGAAGCTGAATTTCCAGAGTTGCTCTTATTGAGTTTTTTCCTCTGAAGCTAACAGATGATTCTCTGCCTCTCGCTGCTCCTCTGCTTCCTTCAGATATTTCTGATCTGTCCTGAAAACCAGCAGCTCTTCATTTCCTTCAGCTTCTCTCTCTAATGGGTGGGGGTGGGGGGGGCTTTAACCTTGGTCTATCTCTCTGTGCTTCATCTTCTTCTTCTCTCTTCCTCCTGATGCGTGGGGCGTCCTCAGGCGTGGCGGTGGAGATCCGGCGTTCGGCGTCACTCGGACCAGCGTTGGCTTCAGGAGCCCGGCTCTGGGACCCGGGGTCAGCCGGAGGGTCAAGGAGAACTCTTTGGATCTGCAGGAAGAGGAGCCCCCCTCCCCCTCTCCTCCCACCGCCTCCCCTCAGCTGGACCAGCAGGGGGCGGGGCTCCCTGACGAGTGACACGCTTTATTTATTTATGGGATGCAGAAACCTTCCTACACTGAATGTTGATTCCTTCTAAAGATTAAACATATTTGAAATAGATCACAGCATTACATTTTAAGTTATTTAAATTATATATTTTAATTAAAAAATGAAAGTTATTGGTTAATAAAGTATTTAAACAATATTTCTGAATAAATGATATAAAATCTGATTGTTTCCAATAAATAAAGAGTACTGCTGGAGCTCAGTGTGTTTTTCTCTCGTTTTCATTATTTCCTTTCTCACTAACAAAAACTCCTTGGTGGGGGGGGGTTTATGATCAAAATTATTTTGTTTTCAAACAGAATTTGTTGCTCGTCGTGGGAAAAAAGTATTCAACTGTTAACTGCAGTTAAATAAACGGAGATTGATGGATTTATCTTTGCAAAGAGAGAACAGTTCATCATTCGGCCCTTATTGCTCGGTAATCAGCCCTGTTCTGCCTGAGCAGCGTTCGTTCCTCATTACTTACAATAATGGAAAATAGTCAGAGTCAAAAATAATTAGACATTTTGGTTAAACAGTAACATGTTATGAATAAACCTGAGAAAGAATCTGGTTTGTTATGGGAAGAAAATATGTCTGCTCTACAAACCCTCTCATAACAGGCATTGTGTGGCCTTGCAGGTGAAACAGACTGAGTGAAAACTTTAATAGTGAGTAAAAAGCATAAATCAATATATAAAATAAGAGAAATGTAAATTTTCCAACCACATACTCTTCCTTTCCCACATCCACCTCTCTGGTCCTCCATTAACATTAATCCATCAGTTCCTTCATCCAAAGATTCATTTTCCATCCATCAAACTGTTCATCAAACAAATTCTTCCTCCATTCATCAATGCAAATATTTTCCATGTTTGACTTTGAAAGGAAAATACGGAAGAGGATTAGGGCCACTGAAAAAAAAAAGTTAACTGATTTTAAAAGTTAACTCAGTTTAAAATGGGAAAAAAGTCAGAATTTTGACTTTTTTCTCAGAATTCTGACTTTAACCCTTTAAC
>NW_015150644.1:1172850-1175327 GCF_000732505.1 Cyprinodon variegatus
CACACAGCCAGGCAGACGAGCTCCGAGCCAGCTCCCATGTCAGAGGATGAAGAGAGCACATCCAGTTAGTCACAGTCAGAGAAAATGCAGGCTGAATTCACAGGACTTTATAAACAGATGTTCTGCAGAATATGAAGGTCTGCCAGTCAATTATTGTCCATGGATGAAGGAGAAGCTAATAGAAGCTCCTCAGAAAGCTTCCCTCAGCAAACATTTATCAGATGTGGGAACATTTGAGCTCAGGGCCACTGGAAGTCATTTTGAACAGGGGTTACTGTGAATTTTTTTTGTTATTTTTTGGACAAAAGACCTTAAATAGATTGAGATTCACAACTTTCTTGTCATATACACTTTAGTACAATCAGGGCGTGTAACACAAAGACATCATTAATCAGGAATCAGGTGACTATATGCGCTATTAATTAAACTTTACAATAATAAAAAAAAAATCGGTGGCTTCGAAAAGCCGGCATTCTCAAAGGTTATTTTTCTTACATTTTTCTCTAGGTGTGACTATTTTCTAACTGCTTTCAGACAAATGAAACACAAACTATGATCAGTGTGTTTCACATAATGCAGCCGCTGCAAACCAAGCCGGTGCCACTGAACCTGAGAACGTTTCATTACCTCGACACCAAGCAGGAAATTTTAAACTGGATGTTGGCGGGAAGGACTTGTCCAGTCCAATCATGCTAGGTTGGGTTGCAGGTGCTGGGGCTGCTGTTGCACCTGCCATCAGAAGCGGGCGCCGCGTGGACAGTCTGCTCCCTCCGGCTGCTCTCAGGCGTCGTACCAGAGTTCTTCTTCACTAGATGTGGTTTTCCGAAAAAATCCGAAATGTGTTTCTATCATTGGACTCTGTAATTTACTAATCTGCTGCAGTGATACCTCGCCGACCAATGGCTTGCTTGACGTCACCATGACAACGCAACTTTGGGGAACTTATGTTGATGATTAGGCCTAAAAATATAATTAAATTAAAATCCAAATAGATGTTATGGTAAAACAAAAAAAGTCGAAATAATTTTCCAAAACATTCATAAGAAATTTATAAAATTGTGCAAAGTCTCCTCTCGCCACTAGGGGGTGCCCTTCCCGCAGCCATGTTTTAGCACATTGAACCATTATTTGAACAAACCCAGTTTATTTCATCTGAAACGTAGATGGGATGATATCAGGGGTAGGAGGAGTGATCCCAGAGTACAACAATCCAAGCCAACTACGGTGTGGTCTTTCCTTAGGTCTCTACTCTGCAGATATTTCTACATCTAAGGGAAACATATTCCAGGACATTCAAACTTTTTTCTTTTTGGTACTATATTCACTCTTTATATTGTCTGTTGTATTTTTATCTTTAATGACATCTTGCTTTAACTCTTTGCGGTCTATATAAGCTACTGGAACCAGACTTTCCCTGCAGAAGTAATCCCACGGGATGAATCTAATTGAGTCCAAGTCTAACTGAAACAAACATTAGAAAAAACCTTGGTCATGTTCTGTGGACGGTTAAAGGCTGGAGCTAAAAGGATGAAGGATGCAGCGATACGACTCAGTAGCTGGAAAGATTTTAGTGTCACAGATAATTGCAACTTCAGCCTTTTCAACACAATCACAACTCAAATATGGTTTAAATGAGACATTTTGATTAGTTTAGGTTCTAATTTTAGTTTTCACTCTTCAAAAGTACAAAATGCATCAGAATACAAGCATTTTATTTCTCCTTTTTCCAGTGTCATTTTTACCAGTTCCTACAGAATCTAACATCCAGGATCATTTTAGAACCTAGCTCCACCAGATTAGCTCAACTTCCTCTGCAAAACAGTGAGTAAATAGTGAAAACACACTTTACATTTACATCAGTTTAAAGCAAAGGATTCTGACATTCACAGTTAGAAACAAAATATGAAAAAAATGTTTTTACACAGCGAATGACGTCTATCAACGACGATGCAAACGAGACGTTTTTAAAGTGTTTTCTACATCCTGAAATGTGCTCTCTGCCTGCCCCTTTGGATATTACCATGGCAACCAGAGAAAACGGGTGGGAACCACCATGGCAACCAGAAAAAGGCAGGAAGAAATTACCATGGTAACCAGAGAAAACGGCGGGAACCACCATGGCAACCAGAAAAAGACAGGAAGAAATTACCATGGTAACCAGAGAAAACGGCGGGAACCACCATGGCAACCAGAAAAAGACAGGCAGAAATTACCATGGTAACCAGAGAAAACGGCGGGAACCACCATGGCAACCAGAAAAAGACAGGAAGAAATTACCATGGTAATCAGAGAAAACGGCGGGAACCACCATGGAAAAACCATGGCAACCAGAAAAGGGCAGGAAGAAATTACCATGGTAACCAGAGAAAACGGGTGGGAACAACCATGGCAACCAGAAAAAGACAGGCAGAAATTACCATGGCAACCAGAGAAAATGGCGGGAACCACCATGGAAAAACCATGGCAACCAGAAAAGG
>NW_015150644.1:1175899-1177693 GCF_000732505.1 Cyprinodon variegatus
AGAAAACGGGTGGGAACAACCATGGCAACCAGAAAAAGACAGGAAGAAATTACCATGGTAACCAGAGAAAACGGGTGGGAACAACCATGGCAACCAGAAAAAGACAGGCAGAAATTACCATGGCAACCAGAGAAAATGGCGGGAACCACCATGGAAAAACCATGGCAACCAGAAAAGGGCAGGAAGAAATTACCATGGTAACCAGAACAGGGCAAGAGGCAATTATTATACTGATGTAAATAACCATTTAATAAAAGAAAGGATATAATCCCAATCTGGGTTCTGTTTCAAGGTGTTCATGTTCGTGCCTAAAAAGTGTCTAGTAAAAGTTGCTATGGCAACCAAATAGTGGCAAAAGTTGGGGGCGGGGACTACAAATTCATGGCAATAATAAAATTTAAAACCACTTAAAAATTAGGGAAACACTGTTTATCTATATTTTTCTGAGCTCCTTTTCACCCTCTCTTTCCAAACAGAAAAAGTAGCCGAAGTTACCGTGGAAACCGTTAGCTAAAACAAAAATAGTGACAAAATTCACCAGAGTGACCTAAAAATAAGGGCAGAAATCCTGATGGTTGAAACAAAAAGACAAATAAATCATCACTACTGAGAAGGAGAAAGGTGACCGTGGCAACCAAGAAAGGCGGGAGTCGCTATAGCAACCACCTGGAATTTGACCAATGAACAGTGATCCTTCTCTAAACTGTGTTGTTGCTTCCCAGAGCTTCAGTCATGGGTTCTGTCTCACTGAGCTTTAGAACCGAATGTGTTTAAGGAACCGAATGTGTTCCCTTTCAGACGGAAGATTCTAGATCTTCACCTAAAAGGCATCAACGTTCCCCTCAGGACTAATTAGGAACATGGAAACTAAAGATGGAGACCATAGAGGGAACATGGACGGTCATTAAGCAGAACATCTGCAGGTTAAATTCAGTTTCCCAGCATCGGAAGCAAACTTTCAAACATTTCTAATAAACTCTGGGATTTTGCTTCTTATTTAGTCTGAAACCATAAAAACACGACATCAGATCCAGACCGAAGCAGCAGGAACCAAAAGTCCAGAGTCTGAGTCCAACTGAAGTGCAAGTGCTGAAAAGGAAGTCCTACGAATTCATGAAAACACTCTGGTTCTAGTGTGGTCCATCGCGTCTCGGTCCAGTGAGGTTTGGGTCGTCCACGCCCACAGGGAGGAAGACGATGACGGCGATGGCTTTACTTCACAGCAGCAGCTTGGGTCCTGCTCCAAAGTCTAACCTCTTGACCAGCCTGCAGAAAAAGGGAAAGCTGTGAGTGAAGCGGACTCTGGTCCTCACTCAGCAGCAGAGCGCAGCGCCTCACCCCTTGCTGTAGAGGCCGTTGGTAGGATGGTTCTCTGACGGGTCGCTCTGAGCCGGTGCTGATCCAGATCCGCTGCTGAGGCGTCTGCGGTTCGCCGTCTGCTCGTTGACAAAATCCCGACACGATGCCAGCTTAGACTCCAGGCTCTGCAAGAGAGGAATAAAGCTCAGGATCAGCAATCCCCCATCGGCTACAGCAATGCAGCGACGCACAGGAAACATTTAGAAAGCCTCCTGAGCTTCATGGTAGATCAGGGTTTCTGCAGATTCATCGACTCAAAGACAAGAATTTAGAAAAACTTTTTAAAGACCATTCTGAATTCAATTTAAAGGTCCAGTATTCTGCTTTTTTAACTCGTTCACTGTCACCTTCAGGCAAAAAAGATTGCCTAAAGGCGATCAAGGTGTGTCTTAAAGAATCACCCTCTAAGAATCACCCTTCCTCATTTGCATAATG
>NW_015150644.1:1179307-1183515 GCF_000732505.1 Cyprinodon variegatus
CATTTTAATTAAGGCCTTAGTTTTATTTTGAAGAATTCAAGGCCTTTTAAGTCTTTTTAAGGACCCGCAGGAACCCTGATAGAAACAAACTCTAGATCTTACCCCGACTTTCCTCAGCAGCTCGCCGACGATGTTGAGGGCGGAGATTCTGGCCGACGTGGTGAGAGGAGTCCCAGAAAGACTTTCAGCTGAGAAACAAACCAAACAGTGAACATCTGGACTCTGAGGGAAAAAGAAACGGTTTAAGGCGGAGCCTGACCTCTGCTGACGGACGGCGGGGGGGTGCTGAAGACCTCCGAGGACGCCGCAGGTCTGGACGGAGTAGCGGAGGGAGGAAGAGGATGGAGGGCGGACGCGGCCGTGCTCTTATCTTCCGTTCTCCTGTCTGGGGGGGTGAGCGGTGGGGTGGGAAAGGCCGCCGAGGAAGAGGAGGATGAAGGCTCTTTGATGGAAGGCTTCCTGTCCTGGACCTGCTGCTTCTGCTGCACGGCGAGCTCCTGCCGAAGATCTGAATCCAAAAAACACAGCGAGTCAGAGAGCTTCAGCTGAAAGCAGGACGGCTTCTCCTCAGAACGTCACCTCTGGCTTCGTCCTTCAGTCTCTGGACAGACTCCAGGAGGTTCTCCTTCTCGTCCAGCTCGCTCTCCAGGAAGGCGTTCCTCTCTATCACCTGGTTCATCCTCTGCTCAAAGTCCTCCAGAGACATGATGGTGGCTCTGGGATCAGGAGAACATCGTTAGAATCTGCTCCCACCGACGCCCCTCCCTCCCTGCCGCCCCCCGCTAACCTCTTGGCCCTCTCCAGGTCGTCGTTGGCCTGCTCCAGCTCTCTGATGTACTTCTGCAGCTGATCTCTGATGGCCGTGGTCTCCACCAGGTCGCCCTCCAGGCTGGAGATCTGGCGGCATGCCTCCGAGTGCTGCGTCTCATACTTGTCCTTCAAGAAAGTAGAATAAAAAATGTCTTTTTGATAAATGGCGGCAGAGAGTCAGCTGATGAGGGCAGCTACTGGGCAGATTTCCACGGCGGTTCCACAGAAAGTTAAACATCAGAAGAACGAAGCAGCGGAGCGTTAAATGACAGCGGTGTGAAGCTTCAACATGTTCGGCCAAATTCCTCCCACATTCTGTCAGATAAGAGGCTTTTCTGCTCCGATAACATCTAACATCCATTTTCTGTTCCCTCAACATTGCATCCAGAGTTAGACGATTCAAACGCTTCCTGTGTTGAATGACACGAGCATCTAAAGGGCGCCATAATAGGCTCAGATTTCCATCAAACCTAAAGCGTTACCATGATGTCAGAGCTGGCGTTTTGCTGCCTCTAAGCGTCCAGCTGTGTGCTGTCAAGGCTCAGGCAAAAAATCTCAGCGATGATAAGCTGCTGCCTTGAAGCTAACGGCTTCTTTCTGAACCATCTGAGCTCCTTAGAGACGGAAACATAAGGCAAACATCTAGCAGGCGTCACTGGAGCGGGCGTCCAGCTAGTCCAGGTCAGGGCGTAAAGCTCTAAGAAATGAGGAAAACCAAAGAGCTCCAGCTCAGATGCTACAGGCATCGGTTAGCATCATAGCTCCATTAAAGACATTTCATCCCAGCGCTGCGTGTCCCGAGCCCCTGACATCATCAATGACTCCTCACCCCCCCACCATGGACTGTTCTACCTGCTGCCCTCTGGGAAGAAGCTTCACAGCATTCAATGCTGATGGACCCATCTATCTCTGGTCAGCCTCATGCTAATCTGCACAGTGACAGCTACTGTTCCTAGTTCAGCTAATATCTTAAAACATGCATTCTAATGACTGTTTTAAACTCTGATACGTCTCAGACTCTTCAACCTTTACAGAGAAGAGTAGAATCGCCAGAGGAGGCATGATACCGACGCTGCAGCAGCTCATAACCTGGGCTGCACCCCCACAGAGAGAGGTGGTGGAACAGGGAAGGGGAGGGTCTTTCTTCCAGGCTGGAAATGAATCATTACTCCATAGAGTCAGGTGCATCGTTTACTTTAATATCTTTAGGTTTTTTCCCCAAAGGAGTTGATAAACGGGGCAGAGAGGTTCATCTCCTGGGCATAAATCAGAGGAGTTTCCTGCTGGTTTGCAACCAAGGAAAAGAGTTTAGCTGCATCTGTACTTTCCATCTAAGTGATTTCAGTTCAGCTAAATCTCATCTCTTCATCCTTGCCTCCCTGTCTGTCAGCCTGCTTTATTCACAGACCCTTCTGTCCGTCGCTCCCATTAGGCTGCAGCTGGTTGCTCATTACTGCAGCTAATAAATGAAAATAGAAGATCAATAAAAAGTAGTTCAAAAAGCAGCTTTAATTGGTTTGCTTTTAAATCTGCATTTAAGAATCTGCAAATAATGAGAGTAAGAAAACCTGCTTTTAAAGTTCAAATAGAAAACCACATACTTGTACTTTCTCATTTAATAGTGTGCATAAAATTAAATACATCAGAAGTGAAAAAGATTCCAGTATTTTGTTGTTTAAAGCATAAAATAATTCACTAAGATAGCAAATGACGCTAAACTCCTCGTTCGGTCATGTGACCCACTGAGGGCTGTAGGATGTCGTGACGTCAGTTTAGTCAGGAAATAGTTATTTTACGTAGAGAGTCATTATTTATTCACCTTGCTGATGGAGATTTTATCCTTTAACGAGGAAAAATACGAAGTAATCAGAGTCTGAGTTGTTTTATTAATGCTCGCTGGCTTAATCATTGCTGCTAAATGTTCTTTGATCTTACGCAGAGCCGCTAGAAGTTCATTATCTTTCAGAACATTTTCGGCGTGAAGGCCGGCGGTCAGCGTTGGAGCCCTGTGTGCGGCGCTGGCGGTTCTGGATAGCAGGCTGTGATCTGCTGCAGTGCCTGGATGGGGTTCGGGCTCCGGGTCCCTGTCTTGGGTACCTGACTGTTACCTTTTACGGTTGTTGTTTTTCTGGAGCCTGGATCATAATGATATGGAAATCCGTCTGGAGCTGCAGCTATACTTAACTGTGCATTCAGCTAAGGTTTGTTGTTTTATGAAATAAAAATAAAAAAATCAGCTTTATTGCCATCAGGCAGTTTATTAAAGCTATAAAACAGAGAAAACAAACCGTTGATACTTTGGTAAATTGAATCCAGCGGATGCTGTGATGTATCAGTTTGGATGCCACAGATTGTCCGGTAGATTTTTGTCAAATCTATTTACTATTTATCGAACAGTTGGATAATTTAACATTTCTTTTCCCGATTCTAAACTTTTCCTAAAATTGGCAGCAGTACAATAGACCATTGTAATGACGTTTTAAGCATCCTTTCAGATCCTTTCAGTACACCCACCGGAGGACGTTTGACTACACTGACGTCACAGCTGGGTTTCATGACGTTTTACTGCTCTCAGATCGCTAGAGGCGCCCATCGTACTGTAAAAGTCTCTCCATTTTTATTACTTGGAGCATTTTTAGTGCAATTTAGACCAGCCAGATAGAGAAAGGAAAGGATAATCTACCATCACGCACCATAAAACTGCTCTGAACACACTTCTTTCTGTTAGACCTTTAAAGACCGTTAATTATTTTCACATCTGGCTTATTTTTTGATCAAACATGAAATAAAATAAAGTATAAAATAAAGAATACCAAAAATAAAAATTAAGCTGATTGACTGAGCTTTTATTTCATAGCGACAGATTTTGTCCTGATCCAAACCCAAAACTTTGAGTCTGTTTACTGCAAACAAGAGTCGCTTCTGGATCGAGCTAAAAAAAAAAAAACTAAACATCAAACATGTGTTTGCTAATAAAGCAGCAGGCGCTACAAGTGTCGCCACTCTGAGCCTGATTATAAAGTGATCAGATGAAGAGTTAGAACAAGCATCGCCTGCAGACACAGAGAGGAGGAGGAGGAGCTGTCAGCTGCCTTTTCAGCCCTGAATCGATCCTCTGTGAAGGCAGAGAACTGGAGAGAAACGCATTCACTGCAGGCAAACTGGCTTTATTATCAGCTGACTGATATGAAAATCCCCCGTTAAATGCAAGCCGCTCAGCGGGCGGCTGGTTCCATGCAAATTAGAGCGACTCCTGCAGCCGAGAGCAGCTCTGGTACCGAACATGTTAGATTTAGCGGACCGCGATCCAGATCCACCTGCTGGCTAATCCGGACCCAACCTGATAACATTTATAAATTACTGCATGTTGTCCGACGACAGTGTCTAAATTCACTTGC
>NW_015150644.1:1184730-1188308 GCF_000732505.1 Cyprinodon variegatus
TATTTGGCCCGTCTATCACCAACATAGGCCAATCAGCTAACCAGTATTTTCGCCCCTTCCCAAAATTACTTCAACGGAAGGTTTCCAGATGGATTTGCTCCGCATATCCATCTGGCGGAGTCAGGTTATCTCATCAGCATAAGGCAAGTTAAACTCAAGACTTTTAAAGACCTTTTAATGCCACTAAAAATAAAAATTTAAGACCAACTTTACAATAAACACAAGAAAATCTTGGTAGTGACAGATTTACCCCAAAATGTTTATTTTAACATAAAGCATTAATTTTTTGGCCCAGTAGGTATGTTTCAAAACTTTAAGACTTTCCATATAGGAAGAAAGCTAAAAACAAAGGAATAATTATATTTTTAACAACTACTGAACTAAATTGACTAACTCAATCCCCCTACTTTCATTTGTGGCGTACCACCAAACATTTTCCTGAGATTTGGTTCTACTGGTGCCGTTGTTGATGTGAGAGATGCTGTGGAGGCGCTGCAGAGACAGGGGTGGAACAGAACGCAGAAATACTGCTTCTCCATAACTTGATTTGGACTCTTTGAGTTTCACACTTTGCACATGTGTCTCCGCTGCCTCCCATCGTGCTTAATCTATATTCCTCTTGGATGGATAGCCAACTTCCCTGCTTTGTCCAGATAAAAAGTTAAAGTCACATCATCCCAAGGTCCGGCCGCAGCATCTTTTTTATTGGTTCCGCTATCGGGACGGAACCAATAATGGTTACAGCGAGCGGTTCGGTAAATGTAAGAAAAATATTGTCAATTATTTTATTGTTTGATATCGATTACAAAAAATAAAAACCTATTTATGATGTGGTAACAATTTTAAGACCTATAAAAGACTGATTTAGGACATTTTAATACCAATTAAGGCCTTGATTTTATATTGAAGAATTCAATGCCTTTTAAGACTTTTTAAGGATCTGCGGGAACCCTGTAAGCCTTGCAGGGCAGCCTAAAGCCCACTGCCAACATTAAGACGGAAAAAAGAAAGAAAAATAACAAATGATCAGTTCAGGTGTTTTAGAAAATATGTCTATAAACCAAACTGAACTATTGTTGTTCTCTACTTAAACACATTAGATTTTAAAATGGAAAAATGTATTTTTTTAAGTATTTTCTTTAATATAAAAAGTCAATGTATGGACGTTTTATTTCAGTGTTAAATTCAGTTTAAAGCAACCGATTATAATTGAAAACGTCCCCAGACCTTAACTGGTTGATGATTTTCTTTACTCAAACCCTTCTGATCTTTAATTGGTTACCTCTGTGTTAGATGGTGAAATCCCGCCCTGCAGGTTAAAGGTCAGTATAACTGCAGGTCTTTAGAAAATGTTTGCATTAATTCAAACACGTTTTAATCCCTTCAACCCCCATTGATCTGTGATCACCGACAGCTTTAGAGCCTCGTCTTCCAGCAGCTACCTTGTAATTCTCCAGCTCCATCCGCAGACGGTTATTGGTGGCGAGAAGTTCGCGGTTCCTGGCCTCGCACTGCTTCAGCTCCGTCTCCAGCTCCACCTCGTAGTCCCGACTCATCTGCTGGAACTCCTGCAGCTCCTCCTGAGCCTCCGCAGCTCTGTGGACCAAAAGGAGACGCAGGATAAAGTGTAACACTGTGGTTAACGTGTCGCCTTTGGATTCTGTTTCATTAAACCAGAGGAAACAACAGGAAGCGCTTTCCACACAACAGCAGGATCTGCTTTTTAATGTGACTCTAGAGCCCCATTTACACTACCCTCCAAAACCGATTTGGCCAAGCTCAGTTACTTATAACCGTTTACACCACACGCTAGCGAGGTTCCTCGCCTCCTAGTGGCGATCTACGGTACTACTGCTCTCTAGAGGTAAACAAGCAAACCAACATGGCGGCGCTCGTAACTTTCAGGAAGTTTGTGGAGAGTCAAGCGAAGAAGGCAGCCTTTGGTGAATTTCCTTGACAGATTCAGCTTTTGGGAAGTAATACGACAAACGATAGTCTAATCAGGGCTTAAAGATGCAGGAAACAATGACAGAGGTTGAGGTTCATCACACTGCTAAGCAGAATCATCACTGGAAATCGTGCGGCACGGTAAGAAAGCTAGGATTTTTATGAAAGTCTGAAATTTCCTGATTACGGAGGCTGCCTGTAAGGAGATGAGGCGGTCTGCTCATGCGCTCTTTTACCCCACTTACACTACCCTTGAAAAACCGTGCTGAGACCGGTCCGAGCTCAGTAACTGAAAAAACTTATGGTGTGTAAATGGAAAGCAAACTGAACCGAACCGAGCTAACTGCAGACCAGTTCCAGAGGCGGGCTCGGCTCGGTTTTTCCCTGGCTCGGTTCTCTGATAACAAGAGCGCATGAGCAGAACGCATCATCTTCGTCTGGCTGCACATCGCAATTCACACTCCATTCCAGTAGGTGGCGGTAATGCCCCTCCGGAAGTTGCTTTCCAACCAACACAAAACAGAAAAAGAACAACTAAGTTAAGCCGACTTTCTCAAGTAAATTCAGGAAACTTTGCTGTCTTCGCCTGACCCTCTGCAAACACTGAAGTACAGCAAAAAAAATCAAGCATAACTTTCTGAAAGTGACGGGCGCCGCCATTTTGATTTGCTTGATTCTCTCCTTTTTTGTTTTCTTCTTCTTATGTTTTATGGCGGTTAGCGAACAACTTTCAGTGCATTACCGCCACCAACTGCCTGATTTCCTCCTTCAACACTGGCAGTAATACCGCAGATCGTCACTAGGAGGCGAGGAACCGAGATAGCGTGATGTGTAAACGGTCGTCAGAACCGAGCTCGGCCTGGTTAACTGATCCGAGCTCGGACAGGTCTCGGCATGGATCGGTTTTTCAAGGCTAGTGGAAATGGGGTAAATGTTATCTGAGAACTGAGCCAGAACTGAACCACGTTGAGTCCTACTGATGAACTAGTACCATGTTAGCGCTATTGGTTGTGTCTGGCACGGTCCAGTTCACCTGTGCGTGCCATTTACACTCACTTGTCTCAGCTACTGCGCTCAGACCGATCAAGGAGACAGAAGCAGACATAAGCCCCATTGAAACCGCGCTCAGACCGATCTGAGCATGGTTTCAATGGGGCTTATGTCTGCTTCTGTCTCCTTGAACCCCAGTGGGCCTCAGCAGATGGCCGCTCACACTGAGCCTGGTTCTGCTGGAGGTTTCAGATTTAAAAAAATATTTTCTCTGCACAAGCTTTTATATTTTTTGTGCTTTCCATTTTTTCTTAACCTCTAAATCTTTCTATTGTTGCCGGTTCGGTGTATGTTTATTGTAACACCGAAAAAAAAATAAAATAATAAAAATTAACAAAAATTTATGAATTTTTTTTTTTTATGAAATTAATGAAAAAATCCCCCAAAAAATAATGAATTGTTATTATTTTTAATGATCCGTGGAAACCCTGGATCATTTCCGCATGTTTTGCTGCTTTGACTTACTCATCTCCGCATGCTCTCTACGATCTCCAAGGGACACGCAGTGGAGGCTGTAGGCTTTGCTTTGAGCAGCCGGTCTGGAGCGCAGCGCAGCGGGGCGGAGCGCTGATGGAGTATGT
>NW_015150644.1:1189258-1190304 GCF_000732505.1 Cyprinodon variegatus
GCTAGGCTTACCGCACCGTGACGTCACTGCTGGAAGATGGCAGGAGGGAGGGGCTACTATATTTGGGAAAAATGGCCGCTCCCAGACTCAGTGATCGCAACGAAAATTGTTTATTTTTTACTGATTAATGCTAAATTCATTAAATCACTGTGAGCATATTAGTTTTAGGTATAGAGAATGATCCATCGATCATTCCTCGCTGACGGGACTTCTCCTTAAAAGTTGTGCGTTAAATACTTTCAGTGAAACTAGGAAGATGAACCCACATCTGCTGCTGTTTGGCTGCCTGCTCCTTCCAATATTCCAGCTCCTCCTCTACAGATCCGAACTGAGGCGGTTCCTGATCCTCCATCGCCAGCTCGGTCACGGATCACGGCCAGCTCTTCTGTCCTAAACCCAAAGCAGTTCCTGTGAAAAGAAAAAAAAAAACAGACAGAAATGATTCAGGGAAATCTCTCTGATCAGATTTCACAGATTTTGGTCACGGTGGCTGAAGTTACTGTGGGGGAACCACTGAACGGGTTCTGGAAACTAGGAAAAACAGACATTTCCCAGATTTGTCAAACATCTGCTCTCTACGTCGATGGATACGGATTAGGGACTGAGGGCTGGTGGCCAAATACCAAAACAGCACTTAAAAATAAACCGAGACACATCAACCCTGAAGAGAAGCCTCCATGGACTTCATCAGCAGGACAAGTTGTTCTTCCATCATGGGAGGAATGTGCAGAAGGAAAACAAAGCGCGGTCTTTAGACATTTTTACAAATAAAGATCTAATAAAGACAACATAATTACATTGTCTTATTTTGAGTGCATATTTTCTAATTATCTTATTCTAAGAGTAAAAATACTCATTCCACTGACATATGATCTTATTTACCTGCTCAAATTAAGAGTAAATTCACTTAATTAAAAACATTTTCACTTATTTCTAGATCGTTTTTGCAGTGTAGGCTTAAAACTTTCCTTTTTGATAAAGCTTCTAGTTAGAGTGGCTCAGGTTATCCTGAGCTATCTCTATAGTTCTGCTGCTATAGGCTTAGA
>NW_015150644.1:1191889-1193752 GCF_000732505.1 Cyprinodon variegatus
CCTGGAGAGAAATATTAGCTGTGCTGCTGCCATCAACACCTGGAGAGGGATTGCTGAAGAGTCAATTAGTCGATGCAATCAGCTGGTTTTCCTTAGATAGAAAACTTTGAATCAATCTGACTGGATGATCTGGTGAACTGGAAAGTGACCTGAGATGACATGATGTGAATTGGTGCTATAGAAATAAACTGAATAGAATTAAAATGATAGAATAAAGGAGCAGATAAAAGAAAAAAAATAAAGTGAGGCTCTTCATACAGACCTGATGAAAAGCAGGTTTTTGTGATGGGAATAAACAAGAGAAGGTTAAGTTAATCACTCAACTAAAATGTAAACTAAGGTTAGAAACACAAAACCATGAATAAAGGTAGGATAAGGAATCAAGCTTAATGCTTTCCATAAATTCTTTCTTTTTTCTCCCTCACTTTTGATCACTGCTGCACTTTGAGAAAATGGAAATGTTCATTTACTGTCTGAAAGCTGTTCTAAACGAAACAACATTTAAAGAGGTCTAAGTCAAAGTCAGTATTTTGGTCTTCTTTAGCCCTCTTCCGGTGACCACCTAGATATTCTGTCAGATCTAGATCTGGATAGAGACAGAATCAGGCTGAGGACATTTTCGACTGATATTAGCATGATTTGGTATCAGTCGTTGATACCAGTTGTTTTGTTTGAATTGATCTGGCCGAGAGAATAATGCAGTTGGGGCGGTTCTACTGATGGTAAAATAATAGAAATTTAAAAATCTATATTAGTTGATCTTTTGTTCTGGATTCAGGCCAGACTTTCTCAAATCTTTATACCAAATATTTATTTGGACTTTTCATCCGGTAACATAGAACTGTAGCCTAAAGACCAAGTTCAGCTTCTTCAGGTCGTTTCCACTTTTCTCTCACAAGAGAAGCAAAGATGTTTTATTCAGAGAAAAACTAAACGTTTTGTCAAACAAACCAACTTAATTCAGAAATATGTAGAAAACCAGAGATTATTGCAGTCCACTGGATCTCCCCAAAAGAGCAGCTTCTTCTGCTTTTCATCTCTTTTATTCAAGTTGGGACAAATGTGCAGTTTTTGAAACGCTGTTATTGTTCTCGGCTGGCTGCCTTCACTGGGTCATGGTTTGCATGAACAATGAGATCTTTTAGATCAACATCTCTGCAAACTATGGCCTTGACTAAACGATGCAAATGTTAGGAAAATCCCAACCGGTCCTTAAACTTCAAGTGTTATTAGATTCCCCACAGTGTATGTCAGGGTTTTTTACCTACACCATTAAAAATGGAGACATCCTCAGAAGTAATTTGGAAAATGGAGCCCAGGCGGACGTTCAACTGAAGAAACTGGTTGCTCTCCTACATCTACCTACGACACAGCCAATCAGCTTTGAACCACACCTTCACGAAAGCCAATCAGCATCCAAAGTTAATATAAAAAAGCCTCCGATACGCAACTCGTCATCTCCTAGTGTGCAGGCGGTGGATGCGCTGTGACTTCATGCAGATGACCCTGTTTCAACCCCCCTCCACCATCGTAGCTAAAGCTTCATCAGAGTTTCATTCCTCCTGGACTCTCACTGTGTTCACTGTCTCATCTCAGTCGGTCTGGCAGAAGACCGCCATGTTTAGCCTGGTTCTGGCAGAGGTTTTTCCTCTCCACTCTCGCTTCATGCTTGCTCCTCATAGACAGGTTCTCTCATCCTGTGTTATCCAAGCTGGACTTCCATCTTCCAGGTCCCTGAGTGAAGCTCTAGTATCAGCTCACGCAGTCCACTGGATCTCCCCATAAAGCTCAGCAGACCGTCTCGGTAATCAGCAGTTTTCAGACTGACTAACTCCATTTATCTCCACTCCACCTCCAGTATCT
>NW_015150644.1:1196620-1201710 GCF_000732505.1 Cyprinodon variegatus
TTCTTTGCTCCTGCTCATGCATATCTATCAAAATTAAGCGCAATGTTTCCTGCCGAGGTCTGAGCGCCAAAGACTAAAGTAATTGTATCAATAAATTTCTTCTAATTGTCTTTTCTCTTCGTGTGAGTTTTTCAGATTAAATTAAACATCGGCCGGTTCCAGGTTTTTTATAATCTGATGTCAATATCACATATTTTGACATCAGTCTAACCCTATAAAAACTAATAACCCTAAACCTGCTGTTCCCTCTGATAGCCATCTATTGTGGTTTTCTTTGATCTTAATAACTAGTTTTTTTTTTTGTTTACATTTATAAAGATTCATTTAAAGTTATAGAGAAGCGGCTGTTCCAACGGTTGCAGTTGCTAACCAGTTAGCAACTTAGTGCTAGCAGGTTCCCAATGGGAAATTCCATTGGGACCAAGTAGCACTAAATTGGTGACTTAGAAACGACGCTGTCAAGGAACGCTATGGACAGAGGAAACATGCAAGAGGAGGAGAGTTTACTGTCGGAGGTCGTGGATGAGTCTCCTCCGTCATCCATGTTTTATTTAGAGGAGGAAAGCGGGGACGAAGATGTTGCGGAAGAGGACGCCAGGGCGGCAGAAGCTTGGTTTGGTGTAGAAGGCTTCCAGCCGTACATGTTTGAGCCCTTGCCTCGCAACGCTGCCAGTTCTGTTAGCTCTACGCCTGCCGAAGACACAGACGTCCATCCCCGTGAACACTGGGACGCAACTCAATGGGAAAGGAAAGGATTCTGATTTCAACCGTTGCGTATATTAGCTGCGACATATGAATCAAGATGCTATGACCGAAAACATTTGATGGACAGATGAGCGTTGATATATGATTGGCCGAATTTAGGTGTTCAGGCTGACGTAGAACTAACTGGCCTGCAGAAGATAACGAAAAAAGACAGATTTTAAGACAGGATTTTATTTTAAATAGAAATGTTCTAACTTTTGGGACAATATGGTCTGATAAAGAGAACATTTATACACATGTTTAAGCCAGAATGATTGAAAAATAAATATAATTTCTAACATTTTTTAGCATTAATTGTAATTTTTTGTTTTTTTGCAAATTGAAGAAAGAAAAGCAGAATCTACTTCAAGAATCAGAACCAAAAATATCAGGGATCTGTCAGACTATTTTCAAAATAATTGGTATCGGCACCGGCCCTTAAAATCCAAAACTTTAAGCACAATAAACCCATATTTTTTATTCCTATTTTCTCTATTTGTTTCAATCTCCTCCTATTAGCTGAAAGCAAATTAGTGATAAATTATTATCTTTCAAATAGAGCTTATTAATTTCTTATTTGATAAGATATTATTATTTATACTTGGATTAATAGAAAATAGTGTAAAGTTTTTAATTTTTCCTTCCTCCAAAGTGATCAGATATAATTTTGATTTATTTATAAAAGAAACTTATATAATTTTTAACCATTTACATCAGAAAATAGTCATGAAATGATTAGTTTGGTTTATTACTATGTGGCTGCGGAACGAAGAGTTTAATTAACATACAAAAATACATTTTAAGTATTTATATTTTAAATAATGTATTTAATAAAGAGGAGGTCCAAAATACGGAACCAACAGAAAGCTAGCTAAAAATAACAAAAATTCACAACCGCTCGGCTGTTAATAGTGACAAACCCGAACTATTTTTAAAGTTAGTAATGACTAAATATTATCTATAAAACCAAAGGTAGAATAATGAGAAAGTTGAAGGAGTAAAACTAAAGTTATCGCTAGCTGCTCCGGCTAACGGAGTTTAACCGTTTAAATCCCAACATTGACCCGTTTACCTCTTATACGTTATTTTAAACTCTTTTATTCACCTAAACATCACTCAAAACGTTCCAAAAAATGTCACTTTAACCATAAACCAACAGTTCGAGGAGACTTTAGGACAAAAAGATCGATTTAAAGTAATAAATCAGACTTGCCTTGAGTTGGAAGTCACAAAGTTGCTCGCCGCTTCGGGAAGGAGACGAACAATAAATGTTGCCATTCATTTTGTCCCTATCGACTGACCAATCACAAGTCAGATGACGTTCTTGGTCTCTGACATCATTGGACGCTCTTCTGCCAATCACATAAAACGGGCGGGCTATAGACTTTGTTGTCCAATCAGAGTGGGAGGAATGGACACAGGGACGTTTGTATTAGTTTGATGATTAACCAGAGTGTGGTGCTGTTTTAACGCAGTAGGTACAAAGAACAACGATTTCCAGAAAAAAGTGGGAGTTTTAATTCCAAATAAAACGGTTCTTATTTATGTTCTAATTTAATGTTCATAATTAGTTAACCTTTTAGGTTTTAATACTGTTAAAAGTGTTATGAAAACAAAACTTGGCTTGTTTAACCTTGGAAATGACTTTCCAAATAAATTAATTACAGTCTACAGGTGAAACACATAATATCACATAGAATAGAATAAAATAAAATAGAATAGAAATATTCTATATAGGTAAACTTATAGAAAGTTGGGAAATTCATCTGTATAAGAAGGGGGAAAGAGAAACGTTTAGTGTAAAGATACAGTCCAGATTTCAAAATGACACACTGAGATTAACCAAACATGACACTGAGTTGGGTGATTTTGAAAGTATACAAACATGCACTTATAGCTGTGCAGAAGATGAAGAAAAAAGAACAGAAAAATATGCAGGAAGTTCAGTCCAGGTAGTTTGGGTCATGGGGGGCCCAACATGATCAGTTATATGGAAGCAGGTAACAAACCAGGTAAGACGCTCAACTTCAGAGGCTTTAGAAATATAGTGAAAGAAATAACTCAGATGTAGAAAATAAATGGTAAAAATGCTAAATAAATACTGTGCAACTGATTATAGCTTCTGATTTGTTATTTTTAAAGAAACATTGTATCAAACAAACATACAACTGTTGGCAAAATGTTGGATTGTAAAGGCTTAAGTATAAAATACATAAAATAATAAACTCATGCAGAAGAAACCAATTTCTAAACAGCTTTTGGGGGAGACATATATTGTTTATTTATGTTTAATTTCTCTAGATTACTATTTGGTAAATTGATGCATTATTATATATAGATTAAATATCGAATAATTAATGACAGTCTTGGGCCTATCAGGTGGTTAGACCCCGGATTGACTGTCGTGGCGCAGGAATTAGGGCGCCATCTTGGTAAGGTCGACCTGCTACCCTAACCTGCTGCTTTCAGTAGAACAGAAGAAGGATGCCTCATCACTGTGCAGAGTATTTTTGTTTTAATCAACAGACTGTTGAAACCAGGGCTCTGGGAATAACTTTCTGAAGCATCAGAGCTTTGGAAGACATTACTAAATAAACAGCATAAATGCACCACATAGAATAGAAACTCCCTTTGTTGTCCCACATTGGGTAAATTGTGGTGTTACAGCAGTAAAAGATTATAGCAAAAGTGATCGCACAAATGTGGACCTTAAAAAGTTCATTAAAATAATAGATTAAGTTTAAAAAAAAATATCCAATTTAATTTGTTAAGCACTTAAAAACAACCACAGCTGACCAAAGTGCTGTTAAGAAAAATAAATTAATAATAAAAAAGTATAAATAAAATTTTTTTTAATAAAACATGGGTAAAAATAACATTCACGTAAAATAAATATAAAAAATAAAATAATAAAATACCGTACTGTTTTTACAAATATAAACACTGTGCATCTGAAGAATGAATAATCAATATACAGATGTGGACATTTTTACTGTATTTTGCAATATTTGTAAAAAAATATTATATATAGAAATATTGTAAAAATACTGTAAAAATGTCCACAGCTCTATATTGATTATCTATTCTTCAGATGCACAGTGTTTATATTTGTAAATTATAAATATATATTTCTATTTTTATTGATACAAATTATAAATATATATATTTATATATACATAGAGCGAGAGATATTTGTGTGTATATTTTTGCATACCTGTGTACATCTGAATATAGTAATAAAAAAATTATGAAAATGTATGAGTGGCTGTGCTTTGCAAGATACCTCCATCCTATCAGAATACTCTGTTACTCTTAACCCCACCGATAATATTTAAATACACTCAACCATTTGTTTTGTTTATTGCCAAAAAACAAAAACTGTGAAAATTAGTTCAATATTCAGAAAGTTAAAGTTGATTCTGTGCCTGCTCAACACATAGCTGTCGACCGCCCCAAGATGGCGCCACCAAATCTCGTCAGCTCTAACAGGTGATAGCGATCGATGGTTCAAACCTCCCTGCCTATAGACCAAGCAGTTCCCCTCTACACCAGAAGGTGGCAGCAGTGATACCATCATGTGGGATGTCCTGCTGTGACATTTTATTTTACAGGAATTAATTATTCACAACAACATATTACAACCAAAGAGGTTTAATGCAGAAACCCTCCTCTCTTATTAATTAGTTTTAATGGTTTATGGAGTAAAGTTTGGTTCTGTAGTCATCTAGGAGTTTTCTATGTAGTTAAAGAACAACTGTTTCCGTCATTTAATGTGTATAATATTTAGAACCATAGATCAATTTAAACAGCATTGATGAATAAAATGTTTCTACTTTTATTAGCTATGCCTTCAGAACATCTGGTCTGTCTTAAATGATTTATTCTGAAAATCTAGATATTGTGCTTCAATCATTTTCAGGTTGGTTCATGGTGATCAGTAGGCTATGCACTGCAAAAACCATCTAGAAAGAAGTAAAATAGTCTTAAAATAAGTGTATTTTCTCTTGATTACAGCAGGTAAATAAGATGATTTGCCAATGGAATAAGGATTTTTACTCTTAAAATAAGGTAACACTTGAAATAAGACAATGCAATAGTTTTTTTTCTTATTTTAAATGTAAATTGTCTTCTTCCAGTGGCAAAGTGTCTCACTACCAGTTCCTTTAAATCAAAACTAAAAACACATTTGTTTAAGATTGCCTTCCACTGCTCAAATAAAACATCATTAGTAAACTTTTTTATTTTCTTTAGTCCAACTGTTTTTAATATATATATATATTTTTTTGTTTCTGCATTTTTTTATTTTATTTTATTTATTTTTTTCTACTTTCTTTGAATTTGTTTTC
>NW_015150644.1:1201853-1204759 GCF_000732505.1 Cyprinodon variegatus
TGAAAAAATGACTTATCTAGATTTAGATTGTTTCCACTGCAGGTTGACCCTGAGCTGTGTTTGGTGCCTGTTAGTTTTTCATGGGTCCCTGCCCCCCTATAATTTCTTTCTGGAACTGCCACTGGATGAATGATGGGTTTGTTGATATTGGGAGCATAAATCATAACCTCCTGATTTTCAGCTGCATGGATTAGATTAGTGATCTGTATAATTAGGCTGTGTTGATAGATGTCAGTAAGGTAGACATCACACTGCAAAAACATCATAGAAATAAGTACAAATGTCATAAATTAAGCATATTAACCCTTAATTTGAGCAGGTAAATAAGATGATCTGCCAATCAAATTAGTATTTTTACAATAAGATTTAAAATAAGATAATTAGATAATATGCACTTGAAATAAGACAATGCGATTGTTTTTTCTTATTTTAAAATGTAAATTGTTTTCTTGAATTGAGAAGATTAGTGCTGCACTTTCCCAATAGAACAAGATAAACACTTATTTTAAGAAAAAATGACTTATTTAGATTAACATTTTTTGCAGTGCACAATAGAGTCGAATGAGGAAAACGATCCTCTGTTCAGTCCTTCTGCATGTGTTTGTTTAATTCCACATAAATGTAAGAATCATAGAGTTAATTTTTTTACAAAGGAAAGTTTCGCAAGAGAAACAGTAACTGAATATTAGTTAATATCTGAACTTTGTTTTCAATTTTATTAATTAGTCAATTATTAAGCAATCTTGTTGCTATTTGGACAATTTTCAACTGGGGTTACTCAATTCCATTCAATCAAAAGTCAAAATTGGGGGAACAAAGTCAGAATTCTGAGATTAAAGTCAGAATTCTGACTTTTTTCTCATATTACATTGAAAAAACAATTTAAAAATCAGTTAACATATTTTTTTTTTTCCACTGGCCCTAATCCTCTTCCAAAGTTTTGTTTGTTATCTTTGCATGTTAATTTCTTCCTTTTGGGGGTTGTGTGTGATAAAGGAAGAACAAATCATTCCTGTCTGTATATCCTGTGGAATTGATGTCTAGCCAGACTATGCTGTATCTATTGTAATGAATAGATAACAACTTAGAAACACGGGCTCAATTCTCCATTTTAAAATGCAACTCAAAACTCATCTTTTTAAGATTGCGTATTCTCTTTAAATATCAATTTCACTGTCACAGCCTATGTATTTTTTAAATGTTTTTATTTTGTTTCTGACAATGTGTTTTTTATGCTTTTGTACGGTGACCTTGAGTGTCCAGAAAGGCGCCTTTTTAAATAAAATGTATTATTATTATTATTATTAGATAGCTGGAGAATATGACTGGTGTATTGTTTAACAGTGAAAATAACAAAAAAAAAATTGAATTGAAAAAGTCTTTTCACCACAATAATTACGATTAACAACCACAATTATGTTTTTAAAAAGTTGTTTTTAACAATAAGTTTTATAGTTAATCCAGGAAAAATAGCAGTTTAAATGCAGCATGATGAACCATCATTAATTAGATTCATAGATTTAAACTTCCTGCAAAAAACTGCATCAGAACCAATTTCCTCTATTTTCTATAACATGTGCAAAACATGTTACATCATCTGATTCTTTTTATTACTGAGATTAAATGAGTCAGACATGAATAATTACCATAATAAGTGTAGCACAGGCTCAGTTTGGTTCTTTTTCGTTTTAATTGTTAGCTTTTACTTCGCACAATCCTTGACTCTGATTGGAGAAGTTCACTTCCGGCTGGATTGGGTCAGAGGTGAATCTGGGTCAGCTGCGTCCTTCCCTGAGGGATTAGATATCTGATCCCAGTTAATCCCCATGATGCCAATCCACCAAACCTATCCTTCCCTGCTTTATATCTGAGCTGCATGTATTTTTTCACAATGTGTCAAAACTTCGAATAAACTCCAGATGTTAGCTTCTGATATTCACTGATATTAGAGGGAAATTGTTTATAAATATAATACTTTAGACTAATTAACTAGATCAGTGTCAAAAAACTTTAATGGGTGTTGAAAAGTCTGCATATATTCAGAATTCAAACTTTTGAAAGTGCTTTAAATATGAAATTATTACATACTGTTCAATAAATGATAAGTTTATTTAATTCAGAGTAATTTTCATTTGAATGTGTTTTACTGGTAGGGTTGCCAACTCTGTGAAAAAATAAAAATGGGCGCCTCATGTGCGTTCCAGCTGAACTGATTGCCTTCACTCCTCCTGGCGTGGTGATTTTTTTTTGCTTACCTTTGTGTGTGAAATTAGTATTTTTTAACTATTCGACTCAAATCTGCATTGAATTAGATGCATATTTGCAGTGTGCTTTATGTTCATTATCACTGGTATTTATTTTTCCTATTTCTCCCTATATTTCTGAATCCTTTTTTTTTCGGAGGAGCATCGCCAGGCGAAGGTGCTCCGCCCCCAAAAGCAGCATCAGCGTTTAAATTAATCCGTTCGTCCCCCATTCTGCTCTGTTGTCTCCTGCTATCTTTTCCATAAGCGACACTTGGCTCGACCAATGGGATGAGGGGATTCTGCATCGTTACATAATTGTTGTCAGCTAATTGGTCACAACACAGGACAGGGTCCAGGAAGAGGTTTACCGTAAGTTATGTGTCTAACGTGCCCTTGTTTTTCATTTTCCATTACCTGTTTCCTGACTATTTTTTTTTACTCTCACAGTAATACGAGACTGATACTTCTATTTCTGAATACGGAACAATTCCCTTTTTCAAGGGATGGTTGGCAGCCCTGTTCTACGGTGGCCCTAAAGTGCAAACTGCAACTACAAATCTAAAAGCGCAACTACATTAAGGAAATCTCAACTACATAAAGCAAAGCGCAACTACATTAAGGAAAACAAAACTACATAAAGCAAAGCGCAACTACATTAAG
>NW_015150644.1:1206592-1207664 GCF_000732505.1 Cyprinodon variegatus
CCGCTCCCAGACTCAGTGATCGCAAATTAACGCTATATTCATTAAATCACTGTAAACGTATCCGTTTTAGGTATAAATAATGATCCATTGATTATTCCTTGCCGACCAGAGTTTTCCTTTAACATAATATCCGATTAAAAAAAATCCACAAATATGCAGATAAATATGATAAATTAGACACTACAGCGTGACGTTATGATTCCCCAGCTAGGCTGTGCTGCTGCTGGTTCTTAATTGCCTCTTTAGGGATAATAAAGTAATTTGAATTAACAAGAGTTTTTCTAATTACCGTTGCCTGCATCAGCTAGCAGGCCACAAAAACAAACATTTCAGGAATGGTTTGAGAAAACTACCTTCAGATTTTGATCAACACACTTCTGCTTCCTGTGGCCGTGAGGCAATGCTTGATTTCAACTAAAAGATTCACATGTAGAATAGACTTTAAAATCCTTTTTTTGGTCTTAAGTCAGAAGCAAAGCACTGAACAATGGAGGATGAAGCTGTTTGACCAGTTTATTGGTAACAAGTTAGTTTCCTTTTATCATGAAAAGAAGACGAGGGGGAAAAAATGCATCTGATTTTTGCACCAGTTCAAGTCTAGTTGGATGTACGGCAAATGTTTTCCTTTCTGCTATAATTCAGCAACAAAACACATTCATGAGACTTAAAACTTAGCTCAGGTAAACACACAATAAGGTATACAGGCTGATGGCAACCAATCACATGGTTCAAGTAAGATGAAAGGAAAAAGGTAAAGTACTGTAGCTTTAAATTTCTGAAAAAAACAACAACAAAAAAACAGTGAAATGTAGTGTCTGTAATGAGAATGGATGATAGTTTGAACCTTGAAAAAAACAACAACAAGGCTTCGTTTTTGGTCCGCTCTATAAAACCTGAAACTCAAAGCTATTTCTGCCATTTTGAATTGAAAAAGCTTCCTGGATGGGAAGAGAAACGTCTTTAAACTTGGAAAAAAAAAAGTCCAGTGGATTGTTTTTGTTAACTTTGGAGTAAATTTACCATTTTTTTCTCAGATATTATTTTTTCAAACATCATTTGACAGATTTTATAT
>NW_015150644.1:1210214-1211174 GCF_000732505.1 Cyprinodon variegatus
CCACCATCATTGGTGGAATGAATGGGTGAAAGACTGATTGCAATTAATATCAAAAACTTTGGTCAAGTGAATTGAAAAAGTGCTTTAAAAGTCTAAAACCAGTTGGCAATTTATCATAGCTGGATCAGATGAATGAATTGTGATGTTTGTAACTCCCTGGGTTTTATTGGCTTTTTTTATTGTCATACATAAGCTTGGATATCTGTCGTTTTAATTTGTATTTCTAAACAAAGCGGAGCCTGGCCCTCTGGCTATCCATTTAACCAGCAATACTGTCCTGTGTGTCCTTATATGGACGTAGCTGGGCTGGTGCGTATTTCCAGTAGGCATCGCTCGAGTGGCGGGTTAATCAGAGGGCAACAGGAAAAGTAACTATGGACACACACTTTCACTGCATTTAAGGGTAATTTAGAGGCCCAGTGACTGGACAGATATTTGCTGGACTGTGTGGGGAAGCTGGAGTACCCAGAAAGAACCCATGCATGCACTAGGAGAACATCCAAGATGCAGAAGGAGCCCAGGACCAGCTACCAACTACAGCCATGAGGTTAAGCACAGAGGCTCAGTTTCTAATGTCGCTGTCTTGTAAACTATCAGCATCAGAAAGTGAATCTCTATGTGCAAAATTCTAAAAGAAATGTAGTAATGTGTTTTAAAGTGAATTTCACTAAATTATAACTGGATTTAAAAACGTGAATCTCAATTCATTTGCATTAAAGCTGTATTTAATTGCATTGAAAAATTATTTTTGACTAATTTAACCTTCAGATGTAGAATTCAATTTAAAATCCAAAATTCATTTTTTTATTGCCACAGATCTGAGCAAAAACCAGACACAGGTCAGCTAACTGTAACAGCTATGCTACACGCTGCTCTTATACAGCAGTAAAATAGTTTACTGCTGTATAAGAGGACCCTTTGTAAAGCAAGAGCAGCATATTTCTCCTCATTAATAGAGGA
>NW_015150644.1:1213305-1214050 GCF_000732505.1 Cyprinodon variegatus
ACAGATATTTGCTGGACTGTGTGGGGAAGCTGGATGGATGGACATTTTAATTAAGGCCTAATTTAAATGCTAATTTGTCCTCATTTCAAAATGTTTAATTTAAACTTTGGTTCTCAAACATAAATCCATGTGAAACCGTAAAAATCGTTATATCATTTGATTAATTTTGTTTTTTAACCATAATCTCCTTTTTGTAAATAATAGCTTAATTTAGTTGAGTTTCTTTACTACAGTTAAGAGTTTTTAACTGAAAATGTTTGACTTGGATTTGAATGATTTTGATTTCAAAAATCTTTTTTAAAGGAAGTAGTTGTGAATTTACTCCAGGTGTGAGCAGAGTTGTCTGTTTGACCGAGATGTGAGCAGGAACCACACTTTCAAACCGCCAGTGGGGCATTTGTTCACAGAGGAAAGCATCGTTTGAAAGTAATTTCATTAAATAACATATAGTTACAGCAGTATTTCATCGATTAACACAAACGTGACCTCTGCCACCGGTGTTTTTGTCAAATAAACAGTGTGTTATATATCGGTGAATTACATTGGTGGAATGGGTGATATTCAATTTTAAAGCCAATATGGGCTTATATGATAGCATGCAGATAAATGTATGCCTTCATGGGAAAAATACTTCTCAAAATGGGTCATTTATTCAATGCATTTCTGCATCCTCCTTCCTTTAATTAAACTGGTCGCCCCATATTCATGTTTTTTTTTTTTATGTTGTGCTTTTAAAATACTGCAG
>NW_015150644.1:1216032-1217217 GCF_000732505.1 Cyprinodon variegatus
TAGCTGCCTGGCATCAATTTTACTGCATAAATGGTTTCAAACCCTAAACTTTCAGCGGCTGTGTCAGTCCATATATGGGTATGTAACGATTTATCAGTTTGATTAAGCTGAAGCAACTTTACAGTCTTTTATCAGACGTTGCTGCATGTTTTATGTCCTTATGCGTTCTGTGCATGAGACAGAGTAGGTCCTTAGTGGGTCTGTTGCCTTTCAGCTGCTGGATGCTGCTGGAGCAGAAGCATGCAGGTTGTTTTCCTCAGCTGAAAATCAAAGGCTATCATGGCAGCATCTCCATCAGTTCTCTCTCTGGATTCTGTGCCTCTTGCGGGCTAATCGAGCCTCCCGCATCTCCTCCAGCGTTTTCCGGGGGTCCATGATGAATGCCAGGGCCACGGTGGCGGTGCCGTCCCCGTTCTGCCGTGAGAAACATAGAAAGGAGGCCCAGAGGAAGGCGCAGCAGCCCATGAAGGCTGTCCGCATGTGCAGCGGCATCAGGGCGAAGTTCAGAAACTGGAGGGAAACAGAGAAGAAAAATTCTACATACATACATACATATATAAGGAAAGAAAAGCTGTCTATAAAGGTACAGGTTTATTATCTGAGAGTTATATTTCTATAGTTTTAATGTTAATTGGTTGATATAAACAGACAGATATAGTATTACTAGTAAAGTAAGTAGTAGTATTTGTAGTATTTTAATAAAAGTATTGATACTCACAGTCAAATCTTACTCAACTACAAGTAAAAGTTACCCTGTGAAACATCTACTCATGTTAAAGTATTGAAGTATTTTTGGAAAACACTTAAGTATTCAGAAGTACAAATTCAATTTGCTAATATCAGTATATTTCTGTCAGAATTTTAGAGTAATTTCGAAGAGCCTGTAACTTTCAGAAACCTCCTGATGTATTGATGCTGCCTTGTTTTTTTTATGATGCCACCCGCCAGGAGGAGCAGCCGTTGTCACGGCAACAGCTTATGGGCATCATCATAAACAAACAAGCAAACAAACTAGTGCCTTATGTCTTATTTAATATTTTTAACAAATTATTTAAATGGAATAAATTAACAACAAAAAAATAATTAATAATTACCTGCATGAAAGGCCAGTACATGAGTCCAGTCTGAAAACACATAAATTGTGAATATTCCTTTAAATTAAGAAATCTTGCAAAAACTCAAAGA
>NW_015150645.1:0-13074 GCF_000732505.1 Cyprinodon variegatus
TATACTCCCACCTCCAGGAGAGCTTCTAGAATCTAGGGGCGGCTAGACATAGAGTCTGAGTGGACCATGTTCTCTGCCTCTATGGTCAGTGGGACCACCAATAGCTGTGGCACTGAGGTCTGGAGTTCCCTCTCTTAGGGGCAGGCACCAAAATACAATGGTGACCTTGGGCAGTAAGGGATGCTGTCAAAATGAAGCCTGGCCAATAACAGATCATAAAGTTGTTTCTGTTTTTAGTGTTAATTATCCCTCTTTCTATCCTAGACATAGTTATGGGACAGGCTTTGAGTATAACTGTTTGTGCTCTTTTCTATCCTTTTTTGACATTTGGAATTCATCTGGTTAACTACTTCTTTCCCACACAGAGCCAGCTATGGAGCTAGTTAACCATTACCATCTAAAATATAGAAGGCATTCATCTATCATTGCTTATGTTCCTTTAGATTGCCGCCTTTAACTCCACTGGCGTTGGCATATGGCTGCTTGGTTCTGCAGCAGGTTTCTTCCTGTTAAAAGTGAGTTTTTCATGTCTGCTGTTGCTGTATACATGCTCAGTGTAAGGGATTGTTGTAGTGTGGTTAACAGAATGCAAGATAATGTCTGCTGTGGCTACATGGTAATCCAGAAGGAGTGTGCCCTGCAGTCGCTGACTAGATGCAATCAGCTGGGTCTCCTTAGATAGAAAACTGCTAACCAGTCTGACTGCATTATTGGGTTCAAGTGTCTCTGAAAAGTAACTTGAGATAATATGTGCTGTGGATTTCTGCTATATAAATAAGCCGAATTAAAGCTGTAGAGAAAAAAAATAGTAAAAATGGAGGTTTGAATAATTGTATCTGGTGAAAAGCTTTGTTTACATAATTTTAACCCTGTAGTCTTGTCTAAAAGGAAATGAATCATTAAGGTTTTATTGTATTTTATTATTTTCACAACAAAAACAACACAAAATATTTCAAGTTAGATAAATAGTATGGATATAGTTTCCTTCACATTGTACACTGAGTGGTATAGTTAAAGAGCTATGAACCAGAAAACGAGGAATCAAGAATTCTGGATGTTGAGTACAAGTTTTGGATCAAAAGCAGATTTTTATTCGAGTCATGCACAGGATCACTTCTCTTCTTAAAAATAACAATCTACCATTAAAAACATTATAAAAGTAAAAAATATCAAAACCAACATGTGCTGAGTTGATTTAAAACTATATTCTGCACAAGATTCTCTGTTTGTACAAACATCCTGTGCTGAAATTGTGACGGGTTAATGAAACTGACACTTCATTTTCTCTTTTTGTTTCAAGGCCAATAGAGTGCGACACACTGATCTAAACAGTAATACTGCTGTCAGCGTATCTGATTGGGACTGTTATGTGCTATTACACAATGACAGGGAGCGACCTGCTTCTGTTTGGCATGTGTAAATTGGAAATAAGGACTGTTTGGCTCTGCAGCGATTCTATTTTTGCCGCAATCTGGTGTAAAGAAAATAATCTTGGTGTAGAAAAGGGAAAAAATAGATTCAGAGATACAGTTTTGAGACATTCAATCAGCAAATCAAGGGCTTTAAATATGTGAAGAGGTTTAAAAAAAAGATACCCCACCACCACCATCACAAATATCTAAAGAGATAAGAATCGTCTTCTCCTGTGCTTCTGTGTAAATCATCTCTACTTAAATTAGTAATTTATCTGCAATATGCAAAAAAGATGTGAAAATCCCTTTATTGTCCCACAATAGGGATATTCACCCTCTGCACTGAATCCATCCCCTTGGGGAGCAGTGGGTTGCCATTGCGTGGCGCCCGGAGCAGTGTGGGGATAAGAGTTTTGCTCAGGAACCCAGAGTGCAGGCTATGGGGATCGAACTAGGTACTTGCAACCTTCTCAGAGCACAAGCGCACTACTCTAACCACTAGGCCAACACTCAGTCAGATGTCAGTCTTATTGTGACCAGATGGAGAAAAACAGGAAGTACAGAATAACTTTTGGGTGGGGTGTAGGGGTGTTCAATGTTGCAGTCAAACAAAGGTTATTTGCGGCACTGACTTAGAGGCGTTTTAATTAAAATTAGTTCATATTAAGCTACGGTTCAGTGTCCGATTTCCTCCTTTGGTGAAACGATTTGGATCTTTATTTATTTTTTATATTTTAACAGCCTTAGACCGTTTAATCTGACAATGCTGATATATTTGCAGATTTCTGCAAAGGAACTTTGATCGTCTGAAAAAGATCTAAATACATCCTAAAGAGGATTCTTCCTTCATTTAAGCCATATAAAGTTAATTTTGTCAAAAATTTTCACATTAAGACATTTTGAATGAATCCTACACTTAGAAAGTATTTACACAACCACAAAGCGGCCCCACTGTGAACCTTCACGTTTATGTTCACTATTTCACATTTAAGTAGTATTAGAATAATTTTATACATTTAAAACATGTTAATTAAAGCGTCTGTTGCTATGCAGGGCTACTGCATGCATTAATAGAGAAATTCAGAAGTGCTTAGTTTATAATAGATAAAAAAATATATGATAATACTGATAATGCTACAGTGGTTAGTCAATATTTCACAATTCAGAATAACAAATGTTTAAACTGGTAGCAGTAAGAGGTAAATAGGACTGCTTAAGGTAGAAGAATTCAATATGAAAACTCTCATTGTTCGGAAACAACAATGTCAGCGACTCCGTGCACTTGTGTCAGCTGTTTACAGTCAAGGGATGCCACCAGTTTTCTGGGTCCAGGTTGGTTGGGGATGAAATGCTCCGTCAGGGTTACTGTAGCTTGGCCTCCAACATCACTAAAATAGGCATGGAGAAATCAAATGTTGGCATTAATGGATAAAGAATAGGGAGCCTAAAAAAGATGACGAACAAAATGATATAGTCTTCTTACCCTACAACTACTTCATGGCCTTTCTGAAGGCCCAAGCCCTCCACTCTGAACACAACATCCTTCAGTATACGAGTCAGCGGGTTGGTGAAGGTAATCTTAGCCGACATCTCCTTCCCGACCACAGCTTCACCCAGAGGCTGGTTTAAAAAAAGGAGAATTTGAGCCTCATGAAGGACAAAATACTGAATCAAACAATCTACAGAATTTCTTGTTAATATACTTGTTACATAAAGGATTTCAGATTCTTATTAAAATCCTACCGTAATCTGGAGGTCAGGTGTACGGAGTCTGAAAGTTGTCTGATTGGCCAACACCTGCTTTGTTTCACTGACTCTCCCTGACAATGTCAGCATCAGAGCAGCCTGGTCCACCAACTGGTTCTGGTACTGCTGGTAGGGCAAGATCCATTCAATAACTTTTTCTGGAAGCAGAAGGAAACACACGAAGTTGATTAGCTTCTCTCTGTGTGGATATATTAAAAAAAATATCCTCTGAAACAAGACCAGACTGATTCTGCAGCTTAGAAATGAAAACCTATCCTAACATGCAATGATTTGTTGATTAATAGCATTTTCTAAGCTACACTTTTATAACATTCAGGAATCACTACTTTGGGCAACTCTATGGAGGAATTGTGAAACAAGCTGTTTTTACTAATCTAATGAGATACTATAACCCTGGATTGGAATTGGGAACTTTCATTTGCACCATATTTGATCCAAAAACATAAATAAAGGACTTTTAAAATCAAACCTTCATTGGGCAAAAGCTCCACAGGGATCTTATCCTTCTTGATAGCATTCTTCAGCACGCCCGTATAGTACATTACAGCCACCTGGCTGTGTAGAGTTGTCTGTCTGGGCTGTGAGCTCTGGTTTTTCACCACAATGCTCAGCTTGGCGTCACTGCCCATCCTGGGCCCCTCGCCATCTATCTTCACCTCCACCTTCACATCCTCAGCTGCAGGTGCACAGTAGACGTCTGGCTTGCTGCCATAACGACAAGCTGTCTCCACAGCAATGCGCTCCTCCTCAGATTCTGTCCAAGAATGGGATAAAGAGATATGGGAATATTATCCTGTCCGTAGATTTAAGATTTACATAAACCTGCAGAAGCATTGCTACGCACATGACTTTCCAAAAAAACAAAGCAAAAAGAGATGCACATTTCCATGTTTTAAAAGACAAATGAGAGGTTATGGAGTTTTGGAGGAATCAGAGAAAAGTAAAACAATCTATTGAAAATAATATTCCTAATAAACCTTTCCTTTTTCAGATAGCGAAAAGGTATGAAACGATTACGACCTTTAATTTTTCAAGTAAAACTTGCATTTCATTACCTTCTTGATGTTTGTAAAGGTGTGTGATGTCTTCACGCTCATCAGAGCCCACTGCCTTGGTGCTAATGCAGTGCCCAACAGCTTTCTTTTCACTGTAGATCTGGGAGTAAGTACCATCAAGGTTCCTCTGCCAGTAAATTTTATCACTGTTGACCTAAGAATAAAATATAGTAAAAAGGATTATCCAATTGACAGATAACATTTTATTGTTTAATTGTTTACATCTTGAAGGCCCTGGATATCATTATTCATAATCCATTAATTTTATAAAGGAGAGGTTAGCTGACATCTCCTTACCAAATACATAACTAAACATTGGCTGTGAAATTGAAAGAGCATTGGTTCTCCGGGTTAAAAAGATCTGATCTGTAAATCATTTGAACCTTCAGCTTATAATTCAATTCAATTTAATTCAGTTTATTTTTATAGCACCAATTCACAACACATGTCATCTCAAGGCATGATTCAAAATTTTCTATCTAAGGAAAACCAGTTGATTGCATCGACTCATTGACTCAGATGCAATCCCTCACACTAAGCATGCTTGTAGCGAAAGTGGAGAGGAAAAACTCCCTTTTAACAGGTAGAAACTTGCAGCAGAACCAGGCTCAGTGTGAGCAGCCATCTCACACTGCACCCCAGAAAAAGCACACTTACTTCAGCAAAGACGAAAGGTGTGTCATGTTTGAGGTAGACATGTCCAGAGCGGATGGCAATGACAGAAGCAGGGCCACAGCGGAAGGTGCCCTGGCTTGTCTCCTGCGGTGTGGAGTCAACAGCCTGCCAGCCCCCATTCCCAGGAGGTAGGTCTGGTCTTGCCATCCAGCAATCGTTCCATACATGGAAATTCCTAGATAAAGTGTAAAAACATGGAGGGTCATTTGGGAATAGGAGGTTTATTAGAAAAAATCCAACTTATCCTCATTCTACTTTAAATTCTATTTCAGAGTCAGAAAATATAATAATTTTAAAAGTATGAAATATTTTTAAACTAAACCTTTCTATTACATATAGCCTTTGTGGCCTCAGTATGAACCTGTATTTCCATATGTGAACTGCTGATTCAGGAAAGCAGAACATGACTGCTAACCAAAAAACAAATAGTCCTCTTTACAAAAAAAAGATCCTTTTAATGAAAATATGTTAAATGGATATCAGGATGCATTTCCACAATACAGAATTGATGAAGTAACCTTACTCTCTACATGATTTTCTGTGGATGAAATTAATAGGCATTTCTCTTTTATCCTGCACAATACACTGTTATTCCATTGTGGTGACAGACAGATGATGTTATCTGAATCAGCAGTCAGGTCTTAAAGGCAATTGTGGGTGTTTGCAAGCATAACATTGGTTCAGAAAGAAAATGTTTTTGCTTTTTATCACCTGATGTCCACAGATTGCAATATTAGATTAACTAACTCTTCTCTCTAAATGTTTCTTCTGCATGTTTATCATCCTTTATGAGCTGCTGCAACACCTTGTTTTTTTCTTGTTGTCTGAGCCTAATGAATGCCGAGTGGTTCAGAAGTATTTCTATTTTTTTCTAATTCACCACATGCGTAACATCAGCTTGAAGTGAATCACTTTGTGGCAAATTGCAAAATGATGTAAGAAAAATGAAAGTAAACCTGTCTGAATTTGAGTGGCAAGACAGATTGTTTCCCTTTTTTTAACTAGCATGCACTTAAATCTTACCTCGTGAAAACAGAACGATTATGTCTAAAAAAGTTAGATTTCTAGGGTTCCATCTCTACAATATTCTCCAATATAAAGAATTCCGATGACAGACGTATAAGTTTTTTTGAGTGTGTTTTGAATCATAAATTCGTCTCAACTTTCACAGCTGGTGACCACAGTTTGTTAAATCTCCAACATACTACAGTGGACTTTCAGTGGACAAATCAATGCAAATCAGGATTTTCTTCCTATTATTTCATTATTTAGTTGCAATCACTCCTTAGCATTTTTTTTTTAAAGATGCTGGACTGTTATGTGCTATCATTCAGACACACAATTTCTATATTCTATTATATACCTCCTGAACTACAAACCTACCCCTTAATTATAACATTTGAAATAGATGCAATATACTCTTTTAACAGATAAATCATATGTGAGAGAGCTGTAAATAGCTACAGCAGAGGACTTCTCCAAGCATTCCAGTGTAAGGGGAGTGCTTTTGGAGAGGACCTAAATTTAAAGTGTCTTCCAAAGGTATGCATTTAGCACCTGGCGTTATCATGTAGGATGCTCTGTCAGTCTAAAGTTGTTCTTACCAGACAGAATCTCTGTTAAGGATGTCAATTGGCTCCAAATTCTCATCAAAGTAAATATCTGTGGTGAGGGATACATCAGTGTCATGCGCAGACTGGAAGTTGGTCACACTACGGGCAGGGATGCCAAGGCAGCGCAGCACTGAAAACATGGACAGACAATGGAATAGCTTTACCTTTGCAAGTGCAATTAATTACTGATCTGAGTTAAACATCCAGATTATAACTTTACATCTATTACATTGCAGTGGCTACATGAAAGATACATAAGTGGATCTGTTTGCAACAAAAGTAGCAGGTATGACAGGAATGCAAGTGTGATGAATTTAGGCTATACGTGAGCTATGGCTTGCTATCTGAGGCATGTGCTAAAGTCAGCGAGCTATCATGTGAGGTTCCCTGAATACACAGACGATGAAGATATGGCTCCGTTACAAAGTTACAGAAAGAGCTGATGAAAAGAACCCGATAAGACCAGAAAAATGTTTGGGTTTCTAATTGAGTTGACTTTTGAGCTGATGGATTCCAGGGTATGTGTGCTCTGTGGATTCCTTACGTGCACACAATCCAAATAAACATGCACAGGACACTCCTTACAGATGGCTTCAAACAACTTTCACGTCTCTCTGTGGTTTAAACCCTCCCTACATACACACCCACAAGGACAGCTTGTGTGTTTATTTTTCTCTGGCTCACCTGTTGTAGTGACCCCGGAGAAGACCCAACACTGCCCATATTTCACGGGTATGCCATTGGAGGAATGGTATTTCCGCAGGATCTCCACACTGCTGCTCCAGCCTGCAGGAGAGACGCCGTCAGAGTAGTTCCCAGACCAGTTCCCGACCAGAACTCCATAATCATCCTGGGCATTTATCTGGAAAAAAAACAACAACAAAAAAAAACATCATTATATTGGTTCTTTTCCCATCTATCATGCTTTCTATGTCTTTGTGTATGTGGTGTGCATTTACTCACCATGGCAGATATGACTCTGACCACATTGACTGGATCCCCTCGGCCGGATGGAGGCATATCGCTCTTCTCCAGGATGAACAGACATGCATCCAGGATTCCCTCATGAAACTAGTAATGCAAAAAAAGGGTTTGTTACGAAAAGTTCATTCAAAAACACAGTGACGAAAAAACACACACTGTTTAAACAGAATCCTTTCTATATGTCAAAAGAGTACGGCTGTAGAAAGTGTAACTTTCAAAAATATAAGGTGAGACAATACTTGAGAGCTTTTCGACAATTTCAGACAAACTAAGACAATATTAGTTTCAAGGATATCTTAATTCCACTGATAATCTCTCTACAGAGTTCAACTATGACAACTTTTATATGCGGAGGCATGTTTAAACCACAGTCATTCGTATGAGGTTGTTGTTTTGTTGTTGGAACTTGATGTTATAAACAAACGCAGTTAGAATCAGGTAGAAAGCCGTTGGGAAGTTTATGGTTAGGATATAAAATAATCCTCCTCTCATCACCTCATGGAGCAATATTCAATCCCTGAAAAATAGGAAGAGAACGGACCATCTAAAACATTCCACTATATGGCTGTCCATCTATTCGAGGAGCAAACTGCATTAATAAAAAAAAAAAATAATAGAAAAAATAATAAAACTAGCCTTTATGTCCATGGTAACCGGTGAGAAGCTGCAGTTGATTGGTCAACTTTTAGTTATGCACGCCACAAGTTTTTAAAAGTAATCAAAAGAAAGACACTGTTTGAAAAAAAAAATATTTAAGCCCTGTTTGCAATTTGATACCCTGGTTAGATGAAATCAAACATAGATCTTTTGCCTCGTTACACACACCTGGGGATATGAATAATTAGCACTACAGCTTTCAGTGATTTTCTCCATCTGTCTGGACATGCAAAAGATTTTAAGTGCTGGCCTTAACGTTACAAAAGCATTTCTACAGCAATTTTAAGTGGTTTGAAAAAGTTTAACCAGAGGAGAGGTTAACACAACCCAAGACTTTTCCTAAATTTAACTGTATTTCAAAAAAATTGCCCTGCTTCCATATCTATAGATGCTATCAATGCAGACGGATACATAGTTGGCTCTGTTTTTAGGTAACTATAAACCCGTGAAAAGTTTTCCAAGATCTTTCACTGTATGATATACCTAGTGCAGTTTTGAACCTGCTGTAAAGTGGAGAACTCCTACTGACTAACGGTGGTCTAATTAACCAGCAAAGCAAGTTTATATCACATTACAGTCTTATCCAGTCCATACCTGCCCAAAGTTCCAGGTGCGGGCACCAATTTGCTTCTCTGTGCCGTAGTAAATCCTCCCAGTGTCGTTCAACACATATTCCTTCCTCTGCTCTTCATCATCCAGGAAGACAGTGTCCTCTAGGAAAAAAACATGACATGGGAAACTTTATTTCTCACTGTTCATTGACATTAAACTTCGAGTAATGCAGCCGAGAGTCAGTTAAAATCAAACTTTCTGATGTCTTTTTATCAAATAGACAACATTTGGGTATGGGCTTGTCCATGGAAATAACCCAAAATCTCCGTTATATCAACCAGTTACTAAACAGCTTAAGAATGTGAGTTTTTTCTCCATAAATTGGTGCAAGTCCCAAAGGTCAGGAAATGGTAAGAAACACAATGAATCCATGGACCTTGCTGTGGGGCCCTCAGTGGTTTATGGGAAACAGTCTGTTTTGAGAGAAATCAGCGCTGCAGACTTGGGCGTTGGCCATTTCACATGAGCATTTCTTTTTTTTTCTCCCTCTCTTACTATCAGCACTATGATTAAACATGGGTGGTGGAAAAAACACAGTAAGAAAGAAACAGAAAAGGGAAGCTTTGAAGGTATCAGGATCTCTAAAATGGGCATTAGAAAAAACAATAAATAAATAAGTGGAAGGAAAGGATTAAAAGTCCAAGGAGACAACTGGGAAACAAGGGGACATTGTTTGGGAGTGTAAAAAGGAGGGGGAAGGAGAGCAAAGAATAACTCAGGGGTGTGCAGAGGTAAAACTGCAGCATCTGTCAGCCGTGACTGTTCCCATTTTCCCTCCTTAAAAGAAAAAAATTCCCGGAATGTGAGAAGAAACACACAGGAGGATATGAAGGACGATGCTGAAAAACAGCTCGAAGAGGCCAGGGAGTGAGGCTCAGGTCAGCAGATAGCAAGAAAAAATGAGCTGAACTGGGTTGAGGAGGCGTAGAAAAAGCAGGAAATACACATGGAGGCAGTTAAAGCCCAGAAAGAAAGCAGGTTTTCCCCAGCTGCTAGGATCACTCTGAACTCAGCCCTGTGGCGTTTTATACAGCAATTGTTGGATTTTGACTTTTTATGAGCATGCGGGACAGATTGGGTTTAGGAAGAAGAGATTGGAAGTGGGGAAAAGCGGATTGGGCGCTACTCCAAAAAATAGAGGAGAATTTGTGCTCCATTGCACATATTCTTCTCTTTTTCAAATATCCTGCACGGTTCATTTGCCAAACTCAGCTCAGTAAACAATAAAGCTCATTTCCTTAAGCTTTCTTATCTGGATAAAATAATAAGCATTTGCAAAAAGAAATCAAATTAATTCTCATTTTTTCAAACAACACATAATCAGTCGTCATGGAGATTTTAAAAGAGATTTCTAAACAGGGATTTAATACAGTGAAAATATGTCAACACGATGCAACTAAAACAAATTAAAACCCTTTTATAGCAAAAAATTGGGGAGATCCATCTACATTTTTTTCAGCAAAAGGTAAATTAAAGAAACAATCTGAACAGGTTTAAGAAACTTTGATGATTAGATGCAATCTGCAGGCAGCTGCATACAATATACTGTAGATCTTTTCTAGGGAGGAATGCTTCTATAATCCATGTCTGCACCCATACCTGCAAGTCAGAACTCCACCGTGAAATAAGACAGCAGAGTTTGTCCAATGCCTTCAAATGCATTTACACCTTCAACTATTTTTTTCTGTTGTGATGCAGCTGTAAATAGCAGCTTTGATTTTTGTCTATTTTGTTGGCCAAATAGTTGAAGCACAGTCAGACGGTTCATATAAGCATGCATTTTCAAGGCACATATTCTAATTTTGATTGAAATCAGGAATTTTAATTGGGACAATCTAGCATATCAAAACACTTTGATCTAAACTGTTTCTGTGCAGCTTTTATTTATTCTCTTTCTGCATAATAGAGGCCCATCAAACCTGAAGTCTTCTGCAGTAGCTTCATATCTACATCCTTCAACCTCCTTCTCTTACAGCTCAATAAAAGCTTTTCCACAGCCTGATGCTACGTTTCATAGTAGAGAATATATGTCCATGGGAATGTGCAGGCTCAACCCCCCCTTTACACACACACCTAAAGGGTTTTTGGTTTCATCTGAGCAGAGCACCACCGTCCACATGTTTTCCACCCCTACCCATTTACATACTGGTATGAAACCGTTTTAATGGGTTTTCTTTCAATAATGGCTTTCTGCTTGCCTCTCTTCCATTGGGCTAGATGTGTGCAGTGCACAACTAATAGCTGTCTTGTTAACAGATTCCTACTGCTGAGCGGAGGATCTCTGCAGTTCTTCAGAGTTACCATGGGCCTCTCAGCTGCTCCCTTGTTGTGTGCTGTTGCAGTTTAATTTACATTTTGTTTCTCCTCCTTAAATGAGTGAAAATGGAGAGTTTTTTAAACAAAACTTGGGCCCCATTTGCAGCAATACTTTATCTGGATGCCTTAGTTTACTTTAGAAACTGGGGGCTAATTGAGATTCTGGAATGAGTCGGAGAACAAAATCATTAATCAGTAATTGTTCTACAGAAACCCAAAGATTTCGGTAGAACAATCTTCTGTGGAAGCATCTATGGAATCATTTAAGTTAACGTACATGATTGTCAATCTGTTGTATGGGGTTCTGAGGGGCTGAACAATTGGCTAGGGTGACCAAACGTCCGTATTTCCCGGGACATATCCGTATTTCACATCCTGTCCCGGGCGTCCCGGGTTTTTTTTAGAAAGTGACACCCCACCAGGTGTCCAGGTTTTCCCAAATGAAAATATGGTCACCCTACAATTGGCACCATAAAAGGCCAAGAAACACAGCTAACAATATTAGCATGTAGAAAAGTTTAAAGAATTTTAAAGTATAGTTAAAAGATAAAACTGAAGAATTGTTAAAATTTGGTCTGGTAAAATAACACATCAGACCAAACCTTCTGACCAACATGTTAAGTGTTACATGTGACAGAAAACTAACACTGCACATCGCTTTGACCTCACCATCCTCATGTTGAAACATAGTGAAGGCTTTATCATGCTGTGGGGAAGCAGTAGGAAAAGAGCAAGACTTGCAACAGACTGGAGACCAGTTGTAACCCACCTTTTGCCCATAAAATGCCGCAGATGGGCCCCCCACCGTCACAATGTATGTATGTATGTATGTATGTATGTATGTATGTATGTATGTATGTATGTATGTATGTATGTATGTATGTATGTATGTATGGCTTGACAATGTGAAAAAATGTTTTAGGAGAGTGATTACTTTCATTAAGCACTTGTATGTTTAAATCTCTGCTGGATGAGGAGCATATCTGGTAAGGAGGTTGCACTTACAAATCAAACAAAAAGGACTTTTTGTAATGTTATGCATTGAAAGTGTTCTGTGTGAGATTTGTTTAGATGTTTTACAGATGTTTAGTCTCAGGGCAAAAGTAGATCTTATGTGTAAATGAGCCGTCTTAACATTTGTTTTTATTTTCAGGGAAGATACTGTTTTGATCACAAATGTAGCCAAGAGCCGTGCTTGAGAGGGCCAGCTAAGTGTGCCGAAAGCTTTGAATCAAGGCCAGGGGAGTTACATAACTCACATTCTTACCCACAGTCATGCTGCTGCGGCTTGATGGACAGCAACACACTCTTTGACTCCCCTAACCTTTCTCACTCATGTGAAATGCTATATCAATGCTCTTTTCAGAGAATAAAGGTCCATACAGTAATCTCTTTTCTTTAGGAATCTTCTCAGACTAATTAAAACTTACTTGTAGCAGAACAGAAACGTTTTAATAACAACACTCTTCCAGGTTTATTGAAATATATCAATGAATTCATCCCAATCATACAACCTTCATTATATTTCCCTGATATCTTTCCCATTTCTAGCCAACATCAATGCAGGGTTGCAGCTAACAATTATGTCAGTTATCGAATTATCTATAGATTTTTTTTATCAACCAATCTGTTAACAGAAGGCACTTAATAAGATCTTTTTTAATTATTTCAACCATGAGTAGCTGAAACATTTTTTTTTTCATCCTAAATGCAAAATGCATATATTTCTTACACAGTTTTGGCTTAATTACTTTTCTGGCTTTTTGTTTTTTAAGCAAACTTTATCTTTTAGAGTTTGCACTCTCCATTTTAAGATTATCCAATCACTTAATCAGTTGCACATTATTTCATAATTGATTAAATTAATTGACTGTTTCAGCCCTATACTTATGCAAACTAGGGATGCGCAATATTGGGATTTTGGCCAATATCCGATATGCCGATATTTTAAAACTCATGTAGCCGATAACCGATATCGATACC